>NW_016158303.1:47043-94500 GCF_001687245.7 Rhagoletis zephyria | reverse complement strand
CATCCAGAGGTCAAGCCCTTTCATTTGACACCTCATTTTTGAAAATCGAATGAACGGTGCAAATCTTATGCAATTAACAAAATTGCCTTCGCACAGAATAGTATCTCTAGCCACACCAACTTTCCGCGAATATTTGCCGCAGCATTTTCATTCATTTATGAAGGAGAACGACAGCAGTGAACCTTCGCGAAGGCATCGCTGCCACTTATAGCTACATATATGAACGCACGCTGTTTGGTCCACCAATACATACGCGTACGAACAACAGCGGGAATTTTTTCTACCTAACATTCGCGAACGCGAACTATCTGGACTGGTTTTATGCTTCACGTTCGCGAAGGAGAATCAATACAGAATATTTGATACGTTCACTTTCGCGTTCGCGTACGAAGGTGAGTGAATATTTCCGAACCCTGCTTCCAATATATGTTTTCTACCTTCTTAGCATTGTGTGGCATGAAGTGTATGGGTTTATGAAAAATTCTCCACTTTGTTGTTAGAATACCTAGAAAATTTGGAAGTCTGTTATACATGCACACATATATCAAGTAAATTATATTTGGGGTGCTGTTTAGTTATTAGAATACTCACATAAAACTCAGGTAAGTGCGTCCATATAATATCGCAGGTTTCCAAGATTACGTTTCTGGCCGTTTCTAGGCCAATGCGGAACTGAACGGAAATGCTGTGTAAGGAGCAGCCTTGTGCAAGAAAACTTAAAAAAAAATTGTCTTCCTTTTTTATCAATGTAAATATAAAAATGAACTTACAACAAGGTGATAAAAAAGCGTTGCTCGGGGTCAATTGCTGGCCTCCGTGACCTTTTTTTTAAAAATGGACTTATCAATTGCAATAAAACGTTAAATGAGTCGTAAGTAATCCTAACTGATTTATAAAATAGGTCAGGATTTTTAGAAACTAATATTTCAAACCCAGTGGCCTGGAACCCGAATTCGTCTCGAGTTTTAAATAGTTCTCTTTTTCCACTTCGCCGGTGCCGCCTGTTGTACATCGCCCACAAAATTGCAAGATTTTCAATATCTTCTGAAACATTCATTTTAAATCGTTACAATTGTACTTTTAAATTCTGAATAAATTGTTTGTTTACATATTTGACAGCAATGCAACTCTGCGATGTATACGCACGCAAGCCAATTTCGGTTGACGCAAATAAACAATTTAGACGGCGTGCGTATTAAAACGCAAGCCGCGAATATTAGGTTAGAGTGCAGCTGCCTTTTTCTGTATGACGTACTGAAATTCATTAAAGCCGCCAAATGGTTGTGGTTGTAAGAGTTGTGAAATCAAAATGGCAAACTTGCTACATAATTGCTTGGCATCACGAAACAATCCACTTAAACCAACCAAACATTCATCTGAACCATTATTAAACAGTCAATGTTTCTATTTAGTAAATAGTATTTACACAAGATTGTTACTGCCGCTTTGATGAATAACCATTAAAAAAATATATATATATTGTATTTTGATGTGAATTGTTTTCGTTAAAATTCATACATATCGTTATTAAAAGTACAAAACCGCGTATCGTCATTCTGCAAAACCGCGTAACTGACATTTGCTGCCAAAAATTTGATTTGCTCTTGGCTCAATCCTTATCCATTCTTCCTGAAATATACTAGGCGGAAATGCGATTGATTTATAAAAAAGGGAACCATTTTGAAATATAAGTGTTTTTACTCTCTAGAAAATAATTTATTATGTTATTATTATTATAATTATTTATTTTATTTATTTTTGTACCGGTAATAAAATAATACGAAAATATTTTTAATTACACATTTTACTTGTTTGTGCTCATATTTTGAATTTTTTAGTGCTATTATATTTCATAATTAAAAAAAATCTTTTAGCTTGTGGCGGGTGGGACAGTATTTTGTTATGGGTGGGACGAGTCTCTATTGAGGATATATAGTTTGTAAGTAAAATTAACACTACTGATTTGGTATGAATGTTTATTACATTTTTATTAAAGGCGCCTTATTCAAACAACGGGAAAGCTTACGTATTTGTAAGTTCGGTCAAAAAAACATATTTTGCTATGACGGGTGGGACATCTAATAGGTATTTATTTAAGCAAGTTTGGCAACTTGTCGCCATTAATATGTATTTTCGTAATAACTCGAAAAACCTTTTTGCATTGGCACCTTCAAAATACGAGAAATGGCTTGGGTAAAAAAATACTATAACAGAGGTAGTCGCACTACAGCTACGCTAACAGTAAAAGGAAAGAGAAGGATTAATTTTCCACTACATCCATAAAAATACATTTTTTGATGAATTGTTCTATCTGCTAACTGTTTTCACTGATTTAAATGCAATACATGCAATTTATTTGTTTACCTGTGGCGCTGGAAATTATAAATTTAATTGAAATTATAATTATATTAACTAAATTATATGAATTATTATTATATTAATTAAATTATATTAACTAAAATTTTTGGAAAATGGGAGTGGCACCGCCTCTTTATGGCTACATACATGCGTGCAATATATATACAATTTTTCAAATCGGACTAAACTTACCTCCACTTTCAATATAATGGTAAATTTCAGAAAGAAAAATGCAAACTCTGAAATATCTGAAGTTGCCAATTTACTCTCAGCTAGAAATAAGATATTAGTTTTTGGAAAATGGGGTTGACTCCACACACTTCTGATTACACAAGTGTTTATTGATAACCGCTTAATGATTTCCACCAAAATTGTACCAATTATTTCAATAAGTCTTATACAGCGACTCGAACTGACTACGTGTTTTTTTTAATATTCGTAATATTTTTCGAGCTGAATTTTTTGTGTTATTTTTCTGTAAAACTGCATAGCCAAAAATTTCCTAAAGAATCAGATTAAAAAGTTAAAATTTTGACGAAAGTTTGTTGTATTTTTCCAAATTGTGTATAAAGTTTTAAACTGTGATTTATATGTTATTGGTATTTTTATAGAAAAATAGCAAAAAAATTAGCCCGAAAAACATCACGGATATTAAAAAAAAAAAATCAAACTTGGTTACTTGTTTGAGTCATTTTATATGTACTTATGTAGCTTATTATCAAAATGACTTCGTTTATTTGGGAACCAGCATTACCACCAATAATAATGTCAGCCTTGAAATTCAGCGCAGAATCACTCTTCCCAACAAGTGCTACTTTGGACTGAATAGGCAATTGAGAAGTAAAGTCCTCTCTCATCGTACAAAAATCACACTCTATAAGTCGCTCATCAAGGTGTGCTAGGTGCTGGTGTGTGGCTAGGAGATATGGACAATGAAAAAGTCTGACGAAGCGGCTCTTGGAGTTTTTGAGAAAAAGATTCCGCGAAGACCTACGTGCCTTTGTGCTTTGCAATGCCGAATACCGTAGACGGTTTAACGACGAGCCGTATGACCTTTACAACAATATATATATTCCACTTAGCTGTAGCCGTATCATTTCCTAGAACCAATGTTTTGATCCCTGGTCAAAGCAACATCCAATCTTCTTCTGCCATGAAAAAAGTTCCTCATAAAATCCATTAGTCGTTCGGAAGCTCGGCCAAATGCTTAGCAAAAGTTTTGGCGCCGCACAGTGGAAGAGCTCCATATAAAATATAGCAAAAAGTATGAGGTGTGCAAATGTTCTCGATTTTGCTGATATGGTGAGTTTTATCCGATTTCAATGAAATTCGGTTTGTAACTCAGGTTAACCAAGGAAGACATAAATCTGAGAGATAAGAAATTCACAATTTCTTTTATATTTCTGGGTTTTTATGCAAAAATATCTTTGCACCATATTTTTGCTATTTTGGAGGATCGTTGCTATCCTTGCCACATTAGAATACAAAATTCGGAGAGATGGTGGGCGTGGCAGTTGACCGATTTGCACTATATTTCAGTTGTATATCGTCTTAGCTTAATTGATGTAACAAACCGAACTCCATTGACATTTATCATATCCGCCCCTGGTGTAGTGGGCGCGGCAGTCCGACAGTGGTTCCAATAGCAAATTTTAAGAAAATCGGGATATTTTTATTATTTTTTCATGCAACTTGTATAGGGATCTATGGAAGATTGACGGCGTGTACGCAAGCGGGCGCAGCTGAAATTTGTCTTTCCATTAGTTATTAGTTTAAAATGCCGCACAACGCTGCAAGCTACTTATACTCCCCATAAAAACTCTAAAAATAAATAATATCTCAAAAATGTCCTTAACTCTGTAAGGACTAGGCAAAAATGCGAGGTCAAGATTTGGAGCCAGGCTTGCATACTATTGAAATTGATATTGAGGAGGAACACAAATCCAGTTTCAAATGATCATTTAACTACCGTTTCTGGGCCGGTAAAATGCGTATTCAAATTCCTACGTAAAAATTATATTCATACAATACAGTGTTCTTTTGATAATTGATAGAATAGCATTTCTCTGGAAAAAATCCTTAAAACCTGTTAGCAGGCATGTTTAGAATCGAGACAACCACTTAGCTGTATTGTTCTACACATTCCGAAATTGGGACTATCTGCCACTCTCAGACTACTGTGCCCCGTTATATTGTATTCATATTGCACATGTACGATTACAAATGGAACATAAGAAATGCAAAAATCCACAGCATAGGAAATAATGAATTTACAATCGGCGATGTAATGGCAACAATATTATACAGTGGCACGATGTAGGGAGACAGAGGTGGCGCAATCAGCAGTACCGCTACTTTGTTCTTGGCGAATTTGACAGAATCAGCTGTTCGTGTGACGTCATTTTAGCAAACTGTTTGTATGTATGCGGAAATGTTTGTATGTTTGTAATATGGCGACCTCCATGGTTTGACAGTTAACACTCTTTCTCTCCTCCATCTGCAATTAATCTTTCCTTTATCTACACTATTCGCTGCTATCTTGACGTCATCACCCGCAGGAATGCGCAATCTTTTATTCTATCATTCTTGATACAGTGGTACATCACTTGTTACATTACACAACAACAAAAACCATTAGCTACATTAGCCGCTTTGTTATTTCCAAATAATAAAAAAGATGCTGATGCATATTTTGTTATTTTAGCGCGGCATTTCACCGTATACTGCCATGTCATATATATTTCAATGAATTTCGGCGCAACCAACCAAAGGCCAATCAGACCAATACCACAATCACGTCAACCACTCCGACCGCAGTAAACAAAAAGAGGAGGTCTACTGGCTAGCTGACTCGCTGACTCCTTACATTTACAGGCAGACATAATTAGTCCCTTTGTTGTCGCTGATTTTGCTGATGTTTCTGTACCCCAGCTGTTGTTAGAAAATTATAATTATTAAATGACGACCACTGCGCGCCTGTTCGTTCATTAACAAAATTGATTTATTCGCAAATATTGGAGTCATCGCGCTTCCTCAGATTATCATTCCAGCCAGGATACGCACACTCGTACATGCACCTATGGGGTGGTGGTGTGTGTGTGTGTGCGTATACACAACATCCCTGCAGCAAAATTAGGAGACAGTCTGACAAGCGCTAGTTTCGAACTACATATGTATGTATGTATATCAGAACTATCTCTGAACTAGAGCAAAACGGATGCAGAGCGGGGCAGTTGAAACTTGTGGTATAAATTCTCACTACTCGTAAAATACGAAAGTAGCTCAGCCGGAAGACCTCCGACTCAAGCATCGTTGGTCGCGAGTTCAAATCGCGGGGGAGGCAGTTGTGTGTTTTCAAATTTCATCAATTTAAATTGTTCCGTGCAGCTTATTATAATTTTTTTCTTTAAATAAAATATATAACAATAATGGAATCTGTAACAGAAAATAAAAACGAAAAAATATCTAGAAATCGAATCTTAAAAACGGTTTTTTATAAAAAGAACTTTCCAAAACGGAACCGGCTAAAAACTAGTTTCAAAGTAATACACTGGGCGACAATTGCCACCGCCAATGTCATCGCCTCGTAAAACTGGACAGTTGAAAGCATTTCATGGGTATTGAGCTAGCACTAGTACTGTCGGAAAAAGGTCTACTTCTGAGCTAGTCAGATTTTCTGCAGGGATACGCTCCAGTGCTGGTTAGTTATGCCATGTTGCCCACACTCTAGCATTCTTTCCATGATTCCTCCGCATAGTAGTATTAATAAGCATAATTCCGCTAATATGAAATTGGTTGGTGAGAATATTTTGTAACACAAAATTTGTTCAATTTATTTAGGCCAGAATATGTATAATATTGTTTTTTTTTTTTGTTTTATACAATTTCAAGCAGTGCGGTTTGTATTGTTTTCTTTCATCCGGGTCGCTGCTGACCGTTAGAGGTTATTTTTAATTGAATTGTATATTTGGATGTGCGTAATTATGCGTGTCAGCATTGAAAGTGGCTCATTATCACACATTTGGGGATTAATTAACGATTCCCTGCTTTCAACCTATTAGTACATACAAACGTGTTTACATATACATATGTACAAGCAGTTAAGTTCCAAGAATAAACGCTTACAGGTGGGGCACATCCACAAGGGCTCTCTTTGGGGGCTTTATTCAAACATCTACGAATAGGTATTTAAAAGAAGATCGGATGTGTTAAAAACAAGAGAAGTTACTTTTTGTTGCCTTATGGTTTAGTGTAAGTTTTACTCTTCTATAGGAAACGATTTAAGAAGGATTAAAAACTCTGGCCAATCCATACAAATAAGGAGTGAGGAACGAAACACTGACGGTTTATCGCTTCAAAAGATCTTTAAAGCTTCTTTTTGCTTATTTCACCAACTGTGTTGTTTAGGTGAACGAAACCCATCATATATTCCACTCTATAAAATCTGTTTAAAAATGCGACTATAAATCGAGTATATTTTTGTTAATTTTTAAAATCTTTTGGTAAATTTACACGATGAAAATGTATTTTTCTCGTTTACAAATTTTCGTCTGTAAAAATCCTTTTGCTAAGCGCTTTACACAATTCTACGGGTGAAATCAAATAGTATATGTTTATTTTGCAGCCTTTAAACACTTTCGGAGTAAATTTACGCACACCACAACAGCTATATTACACTCTAACAAGTCCGAAATTTAAACAAACTATTCGTTGAATAATCGAGCATGTAATTTCGCGAATAATAAGGTAGGAAATCAGTAACCTACCTTTTAGCTAGGAAATCTGCACAATTTTTTTTTTAGAGTGTACTTAATTATTTACGTATTTAACCAGGGACCGTAATCATTATGAGTTTTATCAAAAAAAATAACTTTTAGTCATTATTTTGAGACTTTACTACTTGCGATTAATCATAATAANCAGGGACCGTAATCATTATGAGTTTTATCAAAAAAATTAACTTTTAATCATTATTTTGAGATTTTAATACCTGCGATCAATCATAATAATCACATTTTGAGTTTTATTGTATTGCTCAGAAAATACAATCATTTATTGAGTTATATTTTTTTGATCAAAATAAAACTCATTTTTCGAGAGATATTTTTTTGCTCTGAAGTAATAATTATTTTGTGAGTTGTTTTCTTTTTGATCAATAATAATCATTATATTATGAGTTTTATAGTTTTGATCAGAAATAATCATAATTTTTTGAGTTTTATTTCTTTCATCAAAAATAATGATTATTTTTTGAGTTATATTATTTTGATCGAAAATAAAACTCATTTCTTGAGCGTAATTTTTTCTCTCAGAAATAAAAATTAACTTTTGAGTTTTATTTTTTTTTGCAGATCGTAAAACTCAAAACGCCTCACTTCACCTAAACTCAACTCACCACACCTTAACTCACCTCACCTCAACTCATCTCAAGTCACCCTAACTTACCTCACCTCAACTCACCACACCTAAACTCAACTTAACTTACCTAAACTCATCTTAACGCAACTCGCCTCAACTCACCACACCTAACTCTTCTCATGGAACTCATGCCACGGTTCCGCGGAAGCTAAGTTCGTGAACTACTCAACGTTTGGCACGTAAAGCTAAACGCCGATTATTGTCACCATCCAGGTTAGGCAGACTTAGAGCCAATTCAACAATATCATGTGGACATTCGCGAAAAATGCGAATGTTGAAGCGAGGGTTTAAAATGCAAACATTCGTAACATCCCTGGTATGTACATATGCTCGTACAAATGTAAACACATATGTATTTGTGCAGCGCTAGTAGCGAATCAGTTTGCGTATTATGTATATTCCCAGTGGGAAAAGGTAATCTATAGGAATGCAAACGTAATGCATAGCCCCTATAACCTAAGCACGAAAAGATTCAAGAATTTCTCCACAGCGATGTCATACGAAAGTAATGTGTCGCATGTCGCTTTACGAAACTATAAATAGAATAAAAAAATAAAAATAAAAAATAAAGTCCGTGCCACAGGTTTTGAACCTGTGACCATCAACACGGCAGTCGAACAGACATCCATTCAGCTACAGCAGCTGTTGAGATAACGTGAACAAAAATCATACTTGAGTTAATTTTCAAACTTTTAGTTTTGTTTGTCGCTTCAAAGCTACACATCATCCGCTCGCTTACATTGCGATGCATTTTTTCGTTCAACCGTAGTTGTTAATCTTTTCTTGGTAGAAAAATGTAATGGATTCCTATTTTCCACTGGGGTTTCTTCAGTGCTCTGCTTGCAATTACGCGCTGATCAGTTCAGAAATAAAATGTATTTGTAATTTGCTTTACTGAACTGAGATGACGTGAGTTGAGTTGAATTGAGGTGAGGTGAGTNTAAGGTGAGTTGAGGTGAGGTAAGTTAGGGTGAGTTGAGATGAGTTGAGGTGAGGTGAGTTAAGGTGTGGTGAGTTGAGTTTAGGTGAAGTGAGGCGTTTTGAGTTTTACGATCTGCAAAAAAAAATAAAACTCAAAAGTTAATTTTTATTTCTGAGAGAAAAAATAACGCTCAAGAAATGAGTTTTATTTTCCATCAAAATAATAAAACTCAAAGAATAATCATTATTTTTGATGAAAGACATAAAACTCAAAAAATTATGATTATTTCTGATCAAAAATATAAAACTCATAATATAATGATTATTTTTGATCAAAAAGAAAACTACTCACAAAATAGTTATTACTTCAGAGCAAAAAAATAACGCTCGAAAAATGAGTTTTATTTTTGATCAAAAAAACATAACTCGACATATGATTTTTTTTTTGGAGCGATTAATTTAAAATCGAAATGCAATTCTTAGTTATAATTTTTATAGATATCGCTCAAACATTTTGAAATCGTAAGAGATTCATACAGAGCATGAAAAAACATGCACATGTATATACTCGAAATTGTTCTACGATATTTTGAACCTTTTGATTTTTTTCATTGAAAATTTTGAAATAATCATTATTTTCGGTCCCTGTATTCTACAGACATTTTTAGGATATATAATAGTACCAAAATAGAACGATAGTAAGGTGTTATAAGCCTTCTTTAAGAAAAATGCTTATTAAATTTGAAATTTCAGCAGTGAAAGAAAGCAGTTTCATTTTAACTTTTCGGGCGCCCTATTAACTACCAGATAATTAAACAGATTGATACATTTTATTTTTTTTTGGGGGGGTTAAACTACGTGTCAGTCAGTGGTGGACCCACGGGGGGTGTTTTAATATGGCGCATATGTATGTATAATATGGAGTCCATGTATGTATATACAAAAAAAAATCGGTACTGTTTTTTTCATTGGAATTATAAAACCTATTATATTTTAGGCCGTTCACCAAAATATTTCGGAAAAATATTAAGATTTAAGCGAGCTGGACCGATTTGAAAATACCTCTAAAAATGAAGCTTTTTATGAATAAACAATGACAAAACGGTTTAAGCTTAAACAATTTGCATGAAAATATCAAAAAAAAATTGAACGGAATCGTAATAATGAGATTTTTGATGCTGTTTTTTTAACTTTTTTTAAAGATGGGTATAAGAGAAACTTTAATAACTGAACCTAAACTCTTCCGATTTTGACTTGTGAGGTATCATTGGAAAGGTATTTCTCACACTTTTTATTTCTTTGCTAATAAGCTCATTCAAATGATGAAAGAGAAAGGTAGGATGAACGAACATCATTCAAAGTTGAATTAAGATTTGAAGTATTTGAAAAAAAAATTGGACACGAATGACTTTTTTCCACATAAATAAAAATAGCGGGAAAATACCTTTCTACTGAGAACCCATAAGTCTAAATCAGAATAGTTTTGGCCCAGCTATTTATGTTTTTCGTAAATCAATCTTTGAATAAATAAAAAAAAACTGCATCAAAAATCTCATTATTACGATTCCGTTGAAAAGATTTTTAAATAGTTTCATGCAGATTTTTTAGGCCTAATCTGTTTTGCCATCTGAGGGGACTCTTTAAAAAAGTTCTATAAGAAACTATTTTTATTCATAAAAAACTCCATTTTTGAAGGTATTTTCAAATCGGTCCAGCTCATTAAATCTTAATATTTCTCCGAAATATTTTGGTGGACGTCTTAAAATATAATAAATTTTGTAATTCCGGCGGAAATACCAAACTATTTTTATTCATAAAAAACTCCATTTTTGAAGGTATTTTCAAATCGGTCCAGCTCATTAAATCTTAATATTTTACCAAAATATTTTGGTGGACGTCTTAAAATATAATAGATTTTGTAATTCCGGCGGAAATACCAAACTATTTTTATTCATAAAAAACTCCATTTTTGAAGGTATTTTCAAATCGGTCCAGCTCATTAAATCTTAATATTTTACCAAAATATTTTGGTGGACGTCTTAAAATATAATAGATTTTGTAATTCCGGCGGAAATACCAAACTATTTTTATTCATAAAAAACTCCATTTTTGAAGGTATTTTCAAATCGGTCCAGCTCATTAAATCTTAATATTTTACCAAAATATTTTGGTGGACGTCTTAAAATATAATAGATTTTGTAATTCCGGCGGAAATACCGCATGGTCATACAGTCTACCAAACCGAGTATATTTTAAGACTTTTACCAAAATATTTCGGAAAAATATGAAGGTTTACATGAGCTGGACCGGTTTGTAAATACCTCTAAAAATGGAGTTTTTTATGAATAAAAATAGCTTCTTAAAGAATTTTTTGGAAAAATACCACCTCGTTTAAATCTTAATAATTTACCGAAATATTTTGGTGGGAGTCTTAAAATATAATAAATTTTGTAATTCCGGCGGAAATAGCGCAACTTTTCTTGGTCATGCAGTCTACTGCAAAAAAAAGTTGCAGTTTTCCCGCGGAATTACCAAACCTAGTATATTTTAAGACTTTTACCCAAATATATCGGAAAAATATTAAGATTTATGTGAGCTGGACCGGTTTGTAAATACCTCTAAAAATGGAGTTTTTTATGAATAAAAATAGCTTCTAAAGGACTTTTTGGAAAGAATACCCCCAGATGACAAAACAGTTTAAGCTTAAAAAATCTACATAAAATATTAAAAAATTGTATCAAGGGAATCATAATATTGAGATTTCTGATGCTGTTTTTTAACTTTTTTCAAAGATTTGTGTAAGAAAAATTTGAATAACTGCTTCAAAAATTTACCGATACTTTAACGATTATCTTCTGAGTACAAAATAAAACTCAAAAAATAATCGTTATGGTTTGAGCAGAAAATAAAACTCAGTTAATAACGATTAAAAAGTGATTTTTATAATAAAAGTTATAACCGTTACGGTCCCTGCTTTTGGATAAGAAAGACCTTTTTATATATTAATTATATCGGAATGAATATGCTGTTTTTCTCAAAATTGTTATTGATACCACATAATGGAGCATTCAAAAATAAGGTAATCTCCTCTGAACTCATATTCTTGATCCAAAAAAATTTAATAAATATAGCTATAATGTAAATTATAACATTTTCATTTCAACAATCAACCTACCAAAACTGACTAATTCAGCCAACAACATTTCAGCTTGCTGCATTTTAATCTATTTGTGCATATTTAAAGAAAAAAATAATAATGGCAACCATAGGTAGCACACACTAAAGTAAAAAACCTGCAGATTAATATTAAATTAACTAAAAATAAACTAAACAAACGTTGGGCTTAATAAATTAACTATCTTTTTCGTTGCCTACTAGTACTTACAATAAGATTTGGAATCGATAATTCAAAAAGGCAGTATTTTCTTTTGTTTATTCACGAATATATGCTTGTGATCAGCTGATTTTCTTACTTGCGGTAAACGTTTTCTTAAACTTTTAATAGTTTTGGGTACGAGTGCACTCCTATTATCTGCATCATTAATATGTTACTTTACAACTGATTTGTTTTACTTACTTTAACACAAGTTTTTTAGTTTTTTATTTAATTAATAATCATTTCTCATTTAACTCAGTACTTTGAGGTCATCATTATTTCCTCTTTGGTTATTGTTGTTTCCAACCACCCTGGGTGTATGATGTATTTTGGAAAATGACACTGAAGATGGCTCAACGCCGAAACCGGTTTATCTCCAAACCAAATTTGACAAGGGGTGACGGAAATTCATTCCAAAATATATCATCATTATTTACTTATTTACTACATAAGTTTCGTTTTCTGTCAGTTTTGTCCACCCTAATGCCACTCAGTCCTCAGCACGCTTTAACGTCTGAAGCAGAGGTGGGCAGCTTCGACAGAGAATTTTTGTAGTGTGAGTGCAATTGATGTCACTGTGTGCGTGCGAACAAGTCCCCTGCAGGACTTATTAGACAAGAAAAACTTAGCACAGTGCGTAGGCAACTGGCTGAGTCAGTGGTGATCGTCAGTTCGAATCCTACTGAAAGAAGTCTGATGGGGAAATGTGGTGATTTCCGAAATAGCTATCACTTCTACCATTTTTTCAAATTATTGTTGCTATTTCAGTATTGTATGAGAAGTGAGAATTTGTGCATTTACTTCTCAACAGAGCGCAACTACCACACCAAAAGTTTCAATTGTCCCTCCCTGCAGCCGTTTTGCACTAGTTCGGAGATAGTTCTGAAATGTATAGAGCGGAACTAGCGGAACAGACTGTCTCTAAATTTTACTGCCGCTTATGAAGCTTTCGCTGCCTTCTAAAGCAGAGCGTGTATGTATACGCGAATATGACCGCCGGGCAGGCGTCGCACAGTGGGGGAAACGACCCTGAAAGTGGAGATCAATTCATACGTACATTTACTTTAAAATATTTTGATGTATTTGTATAACTAGCACCATATGAAGTAAAAAAAAGAAAAATCCAAAAATAGTTTAGTGGGATTTCTTTTTATGTAGGTTATTATGGTGTTACCAAAAAGAGCGAGAAAAGTTAAACCTTAGTTGTTACTCCCATAAATAATTTTTATTATTAATGATAAATAGTTAAGACCCTAATGATCATTAATTACAAGTTAAACACCACTTCTGTCATTATAGTAATTATCCTCAACTTCAACAGCAACACTTGTTTAGGTAATTTTTTATATGATAATTAATACGAATTGTACAAATTTTCTCTCAATTATCTAAATGTTTTTGTTTAATTGTTAATTAATTGTTTGTTGTTTTAGTAATTTAGGATATATAACCTTTAATAAAAATAATCATCATCGTCGCTTGCGTCATTGTCATAACTATCAACATCTTAATCATCGCTATAAGGCTGCATAATTAGCAACTGTTGGTCTTCTTTCGGCAAATCCTGCAATTTTTTTTGGGGTAGTTTTCCCATACTTGATACATCAGGGTCGGAATTAATCGAAAGTCTATTGCATATATCTACATACGTCTTTTTTCTGTTGCACTTGCGAGAAAAATGTTCTCTGTTGCTCTTAAAATCTTTGTTTCGCGCCTCTAGACCTTCTTCTGACAATTGACGTTTATTTTGTTTTGAACACGAAACACCTATCAAGCCAACTTTCATTTGTCCCGTTAAAACGTTAAATTTATCATTGAATTGATCGCAGCCAGAGTTTTTCATTATTTCATAAAGGCTTTGACGAGTAACCCAAATGATATTTGAGCTCATTCCTATAAAGAAAATAACAATATAATTAGGTCTTTAAAGTTATGGTTATTCTCCATTTAACCGTCTACCAATAACCATATTAGTTAAAAATATCATCACTATCCTTATTTCTAAACAATAACAAAGATTACAATTAACACTAAAAATATGCAATATGTACCATTCTTTACGGTTTCACATATACCCTATAAATCATTGGACAAGTAAATTACATCATTTTAGGCTATTATTGTAAAATTTATTAAACCCAAATTTTATTTTGTAAGTCTGAGCAGATATGTACTTAATTAAAGTATACATACTTTCTTTGATACATGCAAGTAGGTACTAAAAGTTTTGCCTTTGAAACAAAACAGTATTTAGCCTACTTTTGATAATACACGTATGTACCTAATAGTTATGCCGTACGTAGGGTATAAACAAAAAAACAGTAATTGAGCAAATAACGAACGTGGACAATAACAATATTATTTTCTTGTATGTTTTGTACTTAGTTTTCACTTCTTATATTTGGTTATGTTCTTCAACGAGAAATTCATGTATACATATTTCACCAACGGGTTATATTATATAAATCGATATACTGAAAAAGTGCGCAGACATGCCCTCACTTTTTTTTCAGAATGACACTATACCGTCCAAGGTATTTGCAACTGATTACACTTTTTCTTGATCCCACCTACTTCCCAACTATATGTCCTGCGTATATAGTCAAAAACCCCTTATTTTTACGCTTGCGATAAAAAATAAAATACTTAGCACCATAGTAAACTAGAACTACAAAACTAAAATCACTTTGTATTGCCTAAATACCTGAACAACAAGGTTCCATGGCCGTAGAAAACTCAGATATAGCTTGGAAAATTGAAATATTAAATCACGTTATTCACTTTGCGCACACTCAAAGGAAATAGTGGCGATTTTAAGAGTATTTTGCAAAAAAAAAGTAAGTGCGCCTGGGCCACACTGACGAAGTGAAACTTACGTTACTTATCTATTTTGTCTCATAACCAATGTATACATACACGCGTCTGTTTTGTTTAAGGTAATATTTTTTCTCTTTTTTCTATCTAGATCCCTACCTCTACCCCTGTTTGCTTTAATAACATTCATGTTATTCTGTTTTTCCATTATCTTCATTTTTATCTTTATACTCTATCGATAACAAAATCGATAATACAGTCCAACAAAATATCGATAACAAAACCGATAGAAATATCGATAACAAAATCGATTACAAATTCGATACAAATTTTAATAGCAACATCGATAATACCCTTGGTAGCAAACTCGATTACAAAATCGATAAAAATATCGGTAACAACATCGAGAAATATCGATAACAAAATCGATAAATATCGATAACAAAAACGATAA
Organism: Rhagoletis zephyria; assembly: GCF_001687245.7. Taxonomy (NCBI): domain Eukaryota; kingdom Metazoa; phylum Arthropoda; class Insecta; order Diptera; family Tephritidae; genus Rhagoletis; species Rhagoletis zephyria. Next base: position 79,159 of record NW_016158303.1, on the reverse strand, counting down.
ATATCGATAACAAAATCGATAAATATCGATAAAAAATCGATAAATATCGATAACAAAATCGATAAATATCGATAAATAGCGATAACAAAATCGATAAATATCGATAAAAAACCCGATAAAAACGGTAAATTTTTGGGCAAATATTTGATCACATGGTGGTGGTGGTGTAGAATCTTATCTACTTTCATTTGGTACTAAACCCTTATTTGTATTTTGAAATTCATTTTTCGAATTAATACGCAATATCGACATCAATTACCTCACTGTGTGCCGCCCAGGGCTGGTCTAAAGCTTGCTATACAGTTCAATGCGAGCGTGATGGTGAGCTTTTTATTTTGACCAATATCTTCGTTGTTACTTAACTTTTTGCAATAGTGGATACATCGAAAGATAGAGAATTAAAATATCTTTCAGAATTATAGAAACTAATTTAAAATATAATATGCCTTTTTTCAAGCTTACACTCAACTGTGTGCATATGCAAAGCATTCGCATGTGAACGACAAGTTTTTACGGATGTGTGTGAGCGTCCATACCCTGCAGGGAGTGACGTTAGCTTATACCTAACTTTAGTCTGTTTACGCGAACACTAGTGCTAACTATTAACTGTGTATTTTGTTCGAAAAAAGCTAACTACTTTTGTGGGGCGATGGCCGCAAAAAAGTCAGACCTGGATACCTCTGCATTACATGTCAACTAACTTGTAACTAACTACTTTTGGACATAAAATATCAATAAGAAAAACAAAATATTTTTTTGTTTTTTTACTTTTTTATTTACTTATTTATTTACTTTATTTTATTACATTTCATATTTGTTTACATATTCTGCTCTGGGTGGCCCCATATTCGAACACCGTCAGACATAACTTCAAAATGATAGTATAAAATTTCGATCTTCCTTTTATTTGTCCTGAATATGAAAAAGAATCTGCGAAGTTCAGAAAAAAAGTGTATTGAAAGTAATTTTTGTATGAGGATATTTAATAGAAACTTGTAAAGAAAACCAACTCCCGATTGCGTCTGCATGACTCCTGCACGACTTTACAATTCACTTTAAGTTGGTTTTGTCATAGCTAATTAAAAGTGAGGTATTAATCGAAATCTCGCCAAAAAGCTAACTATAAGTTGGTTAGTTTTAACAATTGATAATTTTTCACTGCAGGGTAAGAATACAAAAGGAATTCTTTGCCTTCGCGAACGTTCACGCTCGCGCTCGCATTGAATTATATAGCAAGGTTTACTTTAACTTGAGTGTGGTAGCGCTAAAATTGCATCAATGAATGTGAAATGTCAACCTCTCTGAGAATGGTCAACTTTAGCTGTTATTTCTTATTTGTATTTAATAAAGCTTTTAAAACTCAATAATAACTCAACATTCAAACAACAATACATACAACAAAATATTTTGTTTGTTTGGAAAAAAGTGATATCCTTTGTTTGAATGTGTACATATCTAATTACCAATCACGGTAAAAACCGAAGTACCCCAACGAAACAATGTGAGCAATAATAAATAAAACATGAATTAATATTGTAAAAATTTTGCAATTACGTTTAACGTACAACAAGGGAAGCATGAAGTGAGCATAAAAGCACGGTCAACAATCGCTGAATTACCGAACAAATTAATTCACAATAAAACAATCAATTAAATTCCATTGCATCCGTTTGACGCTGGCGGAAGTTGATGTTCATATGGTACACTTGTACAAGCCTTGTGGGGAAACGCACTAATGCCAAACTGGTTCGGTACTAGATGATTTAGATCGATGAATAGTGGGCAATAATTCTCTGTTGCATACTAACAACTAGCTTTTTTAACATTGCAGTGTCCTGTGAAGTGTCAATAGCGCAAAGCAGTTTTAAAATCGATAGACTAAAGAAGTAATATAATTTTTTCTGTTTTCCATTATGCAATTTTAAATTATTTTCAAAGAAATTTGTTTTCAATATTAAATCATATTTGTGTGTTTGAATTTAATTCGAAGCCCGCATTTGAAAACAGATTTACATACCCTCGGCTGTGGCTGAGTATACAGAGGTACTTGCTGTTACTTGTTCGATTCCAGCAGATCCCAAGATGCTAAAATGTGTATACAAATTTTTGTTTTGTATTTCCAAACTATAAAAAAGAATTCGTCAAGCGCAGAATATATCGCCACCTTAGAGTGAAAAGTTACTAAGTCCCCTTTAAAACATTTTACAGAAGAGGAGAAAGTATTTCGCAGAACTTTGAACACAACATTTTCCGTATTTAAAGCAAAGCAAAACTCCATAACAATCAGAAGGATTCGATCATTACGAGGGCCGGAAAGTTTAAGCTTTTGCTTGAAGTTGCTTATTTTGCTTATTCAGGGTTTCCAAGCTTAATTTTAACGACCAGGCTTATTTTGCTTATTTCAATGTATAAAGCTAAGTACAGACCTTTTAAGTAAATGGTCAAGAAATAAATTGCTATTAAATATTTCGTGTGTATGAATAGTAGTGTCCAAGGGGCTTGATATCTGACATTCTACAGCCTGCTGTCTCACTTTTTCATTAAGAAATAATGGAGCGGGCATATATTTCTATTGAAAACAAGGATGTATTGTACTCTTCACAAACAAACTTTAGCAAACCAAAGCGGAAAGCGTAGAAAATTTCTTAGGAACTTCGTACTGCTTAAGAAAATTTGGCTCAATAAATTTATTTTGAAATTTCTTGTGATTTTTTTTATTCGTTGAACTAAATAAATGTTAACAAATAATAACATAAAAACAGATTTAGTTTTTATTAATCTGTAACTTCAATTGCATTTCTGCTTGGATACAAAAATTTAAAACCAATGGTTCGTCTCCACGAGAATGCATTGGTGTTACTGAAGAGATTTTCATAATTTATCCCAAATGGAGAATAACGAATATCTAAAAAAATTTAAACGACCAACGCATATCGCCATTATTTGAGAATATCAAGCAACACATGTATGTCCATTAGATTTTTTCAGTCCTTGAAATAAACTGAATAAAAATCAAACTGTACTTCAGTTTTTTTTTTTTGCTTTGCGAGCATATTTGCAAGCATATTTACCAATGTTTTAGTGCTTATCTAAGCGCTTAAAATGGATGTTTTCGTCCTTATTTTCTTCGGCCCTTGCCTTACAAGTACCTAACACCCCACTTCAAAACGATGTATTTTTAATTTCTCTTGCTTTCTGTATCAAAATATGAGTTTTCAAAAAAGTGGAGTTTTGGAAAACCGCCCATCGCCCAATTTCGAAACCGCCTATCTTACGGCACTCAAATTTTACAGGAGAGCGAAAAAACGGTTTATTCTTTGAAGGCATTGCCTTGATAGGCGGTATTGTCTCCAGCTATTATTTTACAAATCTGTTGTTTAAGTAACGATTTTTATGCATAAATCTGGATGCCTGGAGTTCGGGGTTACCAAATCTCAATTTTGTCACAACGGCGATTTTGGCGGTTTTGCAAGTGGTCGATAGGCGGTTTTGCAAAGACATTGATGATAGTTTGTGCTTTTACAAAAACCGAATAAATTCAAGTGTCAAATCTTGGGCAATTTTTAAAAAAAGCAACAAAGTTTCTTAAAAATATTCCATGTTTTTAATTACATTTCTTATTAAGGTTTTGAGTATGCAGTTTTGTAGCCCATTCAATTTTAGAATAACCAAGTGCAAGTTTTGAGTAATTACTGTTATAATAGAGTTCTCAAATAGACGGCGTTGACTTAGGTACCTTTTTTTGCTTCTATACGTTCATTGCTTTAATAAATTCAATTATATTTAAATATATTGCCAGGAATGTATTTCAAATAACATAAAGTAATTTAAAAACAAATAAAATTTTGGCTTTCGTCCAGCTAGTTCTGCTATTCAAACCACCGTGTGATATGTTGATTTAAAAAGTAAACTAAAACCGTTTTTTTAAGTACCACATTTCGCTACTTTTCCACTGGTCTGGATCTATTTACTTTCGGACTGGTTCGATACAAATCTAGTACGGAACTAAAAATTTGGTTCACTAGTTCGGGGTTTCCCTTTAGGGAGTTCATGTATATGTACATATGTGCATTCACACATTTCCATAAAAATGTAAATATATACGCGCTTACACACATCTACTTCTTCGTTATTTTAACTGACCTGGCTGAACTCGGATAAATAGCCGAATTTGTCTTGTTGCTTTGCATGTATTTCTTTACTTTTATGAGTGTTCTTTTGTAGCTCGCTTGCAAAAGAATGCACCTATTGTGTGGTATATTTTTGGGGGTTATTTTAAAAATTTTAGTGCACAATGCAAAGTGCACGTTCTTTATCACTGTGCTGCTGTAATAATGAAAAACAGCAGAAAGTAAAAACGGACAACACAAACGCGCCAACGATTGACTACCGCGCACACGAGCAAATAACCAGTGTTGCCATTTTGGGCCTTTTGGAGCTAGATTTAGCTCTTTATTTTATTTACCTCCGAAACCTAGGTTTTAGCTCCTGACTCTTTTTTAGCTCTTTTCAAATTTGTCTAGCGCTTTTTCAGCTCCAGAAAGTTTTAGTTGTATTTGGTATATATAAGCCAAACTAAAGCGTTGATAAAATGGAAAATTTCGAGATGCAGTGTATCCACCATAAACTCTTGGATCTAGGTTAAAGAACTCAAAAATTAATTAGAAGCAAACACTTTTTCTGATAGCGCGGGTTTTGTTTTTACCTTACTAATTTTATCTTTAAAGAGAGCTTATTCAATTCAAATATCTGAAATAACAGACTTTAAAAGTTTGTAAAGTAATTTTAGCTCACTTTTATAAGTGCCATAGCAACGAATTCGAAATATATGCACCTTATTTTGGTTTAAAAGATTTTTTCAGCACTTAAACTTATTGAATTCATTGTTTTTATTGGAATTGTCGAAAATGTAAAAACAACCTTACGGCAATAATTGCTCAGCCTTAAAAAATATGTAGCTCTTTATTTTAGCTACTATTAGTATTATTTAGCTCTTTTTTCGACCGTTTTAGATCCAAACGAAATTTCTCTGGCAACACTGCAAATAACCAGCGGCAAATGGTACGCCCCAATATATATATATATTATGTTGTACTGTGATTTTGGACAGCTAAATATAAATGGAAGTGCAATTGCAAATACTTATAATAAAAGTGGTAAAAACAACAACTACATATACATATTTGTGAAATTGTAAAACCAAGCCTTCGGCCAATTTCGCAAAACTATAGGCAGAGAAAGTAGTCGAGGCGGCCTCGAATAAGCGGGCGCATGCAGTAATTTAATTGAAAGCCGTCGAACATTGCATTAAGTGAAAACCTTATGTCCCATCCCAGTTGTGACAGTAGTCACAGGTAGTCGCAACCACAACAAAACTTCAACAATCAAAAGCTGCTTTTTGTTCTGATTGAAAGTTACTTCCCAATTTAAGGAGGGGGAATGAGGACGAGCAAAACTGACAGTAACACGACTGATAACATCAATGTTGACAAGCATTGTCAGCGCGTAGCGGTCATGATACTTTGAACTGCGTGAGCTTCCATAGCCTGTGGATAAAAGTTTGGCCCGCCGCTTTATTGCTTTAATGAGATTCTTAATTGAATGAATTTAACGTCACTTTTGGGCTCGTTCAACATAATGAAGTAATGGAATTAATGCCGTACTCACGAATACTAATTCATACATACTATCTATGTACTAGGGATGTTGTGAATGTGGAATTTTAGACATACGCTTATGCGAATGTGGATGTCAAGTATTTTTAAGAAACAATTAAATTGTCAAGCAAATTAAGTTATTTAGGTAAAAAAAAATTAAAAAAATTATTTACTAGTTTAGTACTTGAATTTAAAAATTGGAACATTTAAGTGGTGCAAGCAGGCGGGGCCTAGCTGAGGCCGAGGTATAAACTCTCCTGCCGCGTCCGGTGGCGGGCCGGATGGGCTCGCACTGGGGGAGCTGGGGGTGGGCATACTGAGGCCATTTCTAGGGGGTACCTGGCGGTAGGTATAAAACGCCCCCCTAATCCAGGGTGTCATGCGTCACCGTGCCCATTGGACGGTTTGCAGTCAGGGGGTTTTCCGACTGTATTCTAACGGCGCCTCCCGGATACCTGTCCGCCTCCGGGAGTAACGGTGGACTTGCTGCGGCATGGGGCTCTGCCGTGGTCGACCGTTTTTTCCCCTTTCCCTTTTTCCGGCCGCCGAAAGGCTTCTGCTTAGTAGGCGGCCAAAGAACTAGATGATGATGAACAAAACAAAAGAAGCCTCGGAACCCTGCACGGGTAGTGCCGCCGCTGGACACGGCGAAGTTAAGTCCAATAAACCCACCATCTCGGGAACCGCATCGACGGCACCGAAGACAGGGCCTACACGGCCCAAACAGATTCGGCCCTCCGCAGATTCTGGAGGGAATGCTAAGCCCCCAGAGGGAAAGCATACTTCCAGCGCTACCGGCAAAATTATACCCCTCGAGGGAAAGTCGTAGGGTAGTAACCGAGCCCAAGTCCTCCACGGACAAGCCGGGAACTACTCCTGTGAGTAAAACAACAACCGGGGCAAACGACCTGGATCGGCGCCCCAGCTGCTCCAAAGCAGCGAAAATAATTCCGCCCTCCGTCAGGGCTCAGCGCGACCGAAGGGCAGCCCCTAAGGTTATTAAAAGACTGGGCGTCATTCCACACGACCAGCTGACGGAGGAGCAAAAGGCCTCCCTCAAGTGGGCAATGGAAGTCTTCGCCGCCAGCAATAAGCGATCCTCCGGGAAGGGCGGTAAGGACATACCATCCACTAAGGGGAACCCACGGATGGACCTAGGCCAAAAGAGACAACGATCTCTGGACGACACCGCGAGTGGATCCAAAAGGCATAGGACTTCCTCTCCCTCTGTCCGTCCGTCCATGGCCGTGTCCACCACGAAGCCATTCAGCGAGGCCGCCAAAGAGCACCTCACGCTGGCGGTGTTGGACAAGGGCCATCCGGACGGCCACATCAGCACGGACAATTGGAAGTCCGTACTGATGGGTCTATGCAGGGTGTATAAGGGGATACTCCAGAAGTATCCCGGCCCTGCACCAGTCGTTCGTGATGCTGGGTGGCATCAGGGGCGGGTAAAGCTGGTGGCGTGTGCAGATGAACGCGCGGTCCGGCTTTACAAGGAAGCGATCTCCACGGTTGGACAGCTGTGGCCCGGGGCAGACTTAGTTGCTGTTCACAGGGATGAAATCCCTAACAGGCCGCGAGCCTGGGCCTGGGTCCCAGCTGAACCATCAAAGCCAGAGGAGATTCTTGAGTTTATCCGACTGGGCAACGAAGGACTGCCCACAAGTGATTGGAGGATAGTCCGAGTTGGCGAGACCAAGGGGAAGCAGCGTTTTGTTGGCTTTGTCATCAACGATGCTTCCGTCCCAGTTCTCGAGGGTTGTGGTGGGGTAATAAGCTACGGCTTTTACTCCATCACGGTGAAAATCCACCGGAAAACGGACCAACAAGGGGAGGAGGCGGGCAACGCCTCGAGCGGACCCACTCCTCCCGATAACTCTACCGACGAAGGGGCCAACAACACAGGCAACGCCTCGAGCGGACCTGGCGCCTCCGAGTCGGCATCGGTGGCAGACAGCGCGGGGTCCACAGGAAACACCACGAGTGGACCTGGGGACCTACCAACGGGTGTACCCGAAACCGCGTCAGATACTGAGAGCGACACGAGCTCAGTATCTGCCTACGTAGGGTCGGTATACAGCCGGTGGGCAATGCTGAACGAGGACCAGCTTCTGGACTCCGAACCGGAGGAGGAGGTTAATGACATCACAGTCATTGCCGCCGCCGAACGGGAGGAGCTAGAAGCGATGGACATCACCGACTCTGAGGATGGTGCAGATCCTACAAATTAATCTGCACCATTCCAAGGCAGCCTCGGCTGCCCTTCTTCTTCGCCTCAGCAATAAAGCTGAGGACTTGATTCTAGTCCAAGAGCCTTGGATCGTTAGAAACAAGGTTTGCGGACTGAACTCTGATGCCTACCAGGTTGTAACAGCTCCAGTAGCAGGTAGGATCAGAGCTTGCATTCTGATTAAAAAAGTATATTCTTATTTTTTACTCTCCCAATACAGCGACGAGGACACTGTCTGCATCAGCGTCCAGCTGAAGGAGAGCGTGATCTGGCTGGCAACATCCTACATGGCCCACGACAGCCATGTTTTTCCACCCTACAGACTGGAAGAAGCTGTGAAGGAAGCAAATCGCAGGAAACTCCCGGTCATAATAGGGGCAGACTCTAACTCGCATAACACGATCTGGGGCTCAAGCGACACCAACTCTCGAGGTGAGTGTTTACTTGACTTTGTTCTTTTATATAATCTTACTGTATGTAACCGCGGGCGCGACCCCACTTTTGTGACCTCTGTTAGAAGCGAAGTGCTGGACATCACCCTTGTTTCGAGCGGTTTGTCTGATCAGATAAGGGACTGGCAGGTGTCCAAAGAACACTCTTTCTCTGACCATCTCTACATTAGCTTTAAGCTCAATTTTGATCCTGCTCCTTTAACAGCATACAGGAACAAGAAGCGAACCGACTGGGCAAAGTATAAAAATACGCTGTCGGTCTCTCTACACAGATACGCTTCTCACGATAAGTCCTGCTTATCGTTAAGATCTGATGAAGCGAGTCTCTCGAATACGAAGGTTGTTTCTCTCGGTGAGCTGGACTCATCGTCAAAAATTGATGAAGCAGTGAACTTTGTGACAAATGCCTGTAATGCTGCTTTCAAAGCCTCCTGCCCAAGCACCCTCCCGAAGGGCAAAAAGAAACCCCAGTGGTGGAATCCTGAGATTTCAGCACTGAGGAAGAACAGCAGGAGGCTTTTCAATCAAGCTAAACGAACAGGTCTTTGGCAACCATACAAAGACGCACTCAAAGTTTTCAAGAAGGCCATAAAGAGGGCGAAACGCGAATCTTGGCAAAACTTCTGCGACAACATAGAAGAGAACTCTGAAGCCAACAGGCTGAGGAAAGTTCTCTCAAAATCTTCTTCAAGTATGAACTCTATCCAGAAGCCTAACGGTGACTGGACGACATCATGTAGCGAAATGCTGGAGGTCCTTATGAGCACTCACTTCCCGGGCTGCTCAGATGACACCCCCGATTTTTCGCCCGGTCCTAGGACCTACTTGTCTCTGGGTGATACCGTTGGGGACATCGTAAGTGAGGAGAGGGTGGAATGGGCTTTAATGTCCTTTCAGCCCTACAAATCTCCTGGCCTTGACGGAATCTTTCCCGCTCAACTACAGGAAGCTAAGGACATACTGTGTCCCATGCTTTCTCAGATTTTTACAGCCTGCCTAACTCTGACTCACATACCACACGAGTGGACAAAGGCAAAGGTTGTATTCATACCAAAAGGAGGCAAGGCCGCTCATGTGAAACCGAAGGATTTCAGGCCTATAAGCCTCACCTCGTTCTTCCTCAAAACTCTAGAGAGGCTCATCGACGAATATATTCGACGGAATATTAAAGCTGACAGCCTCTCCTCGAATCAGCATGCATATTCCAAGGGGAAATCCGTGGAGACCGCACTCCATGAAATCGTAGCGACGATTGAAAAAGGATTGGCCTTAAAGGAATACACGCTCGGAGTTTTTCTCGATATCGAGGGTGCTTTCAACAACGTCTACCCGAAGTCTGTTGTTAACTCCCTTCTTATGGCGGGGGTGCAGCGAGGTCTGGTGGATTTTGTTGAGCTCCTTCTCGGAAAGAGAACTATTCTATCAGAACTAGGGGATGGTTCCATTACAAAGTATGTGACCAGGGGCACCCCCCAAGGGGGCGTTCTCTCCCCTCTACTCTGGAATCTAACAGTGAACACCATACTTCTAAGCCTAAAGAGCACCGGTTGTCAAGTCATAGCGTACGCCGATGACATAGCAATCGTTGCAACGGGCAAACATCTTCAGGTCCTGAGTGAGTTGTTGCAAAACGCACTCGGTCTGGTAAACATCTGGTCCAAGGAATGTGGACTTAGTGTCAATCCTGCCAAGACAGAAATGGTACTTTTCACAAGGAAGTATAAAACTCCCTTATTTAAACCTCCCGCCCTAAACGGGGTGGCACTCACTCTCTCAACCGAGGTGAAATACCTTGGTGTTATTCTGGACAGGAAGCTGAACTGGAAGCGAAACACTGAAGACCGCTCCAGGAAGGCCAATACTGCCCTGTATGCCTGCAAAACGGCTATAGGCAAAAAATGGGGAATAAAACCACATATAGTACACTGGATGTACACAGCTGTGATAAGACCCATCCTTTTCTACGGGGTCACCGTATGGTGGCCTGCTCTAAACAACACCGTATCCAGAGCCAAGGTGGAACGTGTGCAGAGGACGGCTGCCATGCTCGTCACGGGAGCCCTGCCCACTACACCCACCAAATCCCTGGAAATAATCTTAAATCTTCCACCTGTGGATCTCTACGGCAAATTTCAGGCCGGCTGTAGTGCGGCCAGGCTAAATACAATCCAGCCGTGGAGAGACCTCAGATTCGGGCACGCAAAAGTACTTGAAACTCTACCGGATAATCTACGACAGATAGATTATACCACTCCTCTACTCTGTTTAGATAACAAATTCTCCACAAGAATCCCAGAGAGGAACGAGTGGGAAAGGGCCACAGACCTGAACCCAGGGTCTACGGCCATATATACAGATGGTTCCAAGCTAAACAAAAGAGTGGGTAGCGGGATCTACTCTGACGAACTCGCGCTAAATCTCAGTTTTCGCTTACCGGACCATTGCAGCGTTTTTCAAGCGGAATTAAACGCCATAATGGAGGCGGCTCGGTGGCTTATAACCTCCGCCCCTCCAGGACGGCCTATCTCTATCTATTCTGACAGCCAGGCTGCTATCAAATCTCTCAATTCTAACGAAGCAACGTCCAAAGTAGCCATCGAATGCAGAAATACTCTCAACCTGCTGGCATCAAAATGCTCCTTGACTGTTGTATGGATCCCTGGACACAGGGACATCCTTGGCAACTGCCTAGCCGACGAGCTGGCAAGGAGGGGGACGCAACTTTCTGTAGTCAATTCTGCTCCGAATGCGGGCATACCTCTAACCTCCTGCAAACACAGACTAAAGGCGAAACTCGTTGAGGAGGTAAATATAAGATGGGCTGTGGAAACCACCTGCCATATTACCAGGCAAATATGGCCAAAGATTGATGTAAAGCGATCCATAGCTCTCACCCGGCTGGACCGCTCCTCTCTCAGATTAGTAGTCGGGGTAATCACCGGACACTGCCTGACACACACGGAAAAAGGTTGGGATACCTCACCAACGATTTCTGTCGCAGTTGCAGAGACGAGGAGGAGGTGGATACCATCGAACACTATCTCTGCCACTGTCCCGCCCTGTCCAATATGCGCAACCAATTCTTCAACAAGTACTTTGTAGATTGTTTAGCCGATTTGAACTCGGCGAACGTTCTCGACTTTTTGTGCTATATAAAACGCACTCGGTGGTTCAATTACTAAGGGAGGGAAAGAAACAAATGGCTTCGGCCAGTGGTATCACAACGGGCTTTTCCAGCCCACGTGTGCTCCGCGTTCTGCGCGGGGCAGCCACTCTAACCTAACCTAACCTAACCTAGCCATTTGACTTTGGCTGAGATTGTGACATCAAAATCAATCTACCAGATTGAACACAATAATAAAATTTTTTCTGAAAATAATTTGATCGTTTGATCAACAATGGAAAAAATAAAATAGTTTTTTAAAAATAGTAAAAAGAAAAATGAGTTGCGCATTTTAAACCTGCAAAAATACCACTTAACGATATCGTATTTGATTGGCTGGAAAATTTTTCAGGTTACCTTGTTTCGGAAAGACCTTGTTCCCTTGTTTCGCAATTCGGTTTCAGGACGAGTGAAGGGAAAGACAATAATTTACTTTCGTTAATTGTATGTCTGAAGCAGAGTTGGGCAAAAGTTGTTTAAATCACGTATAACAAATGAATAAATTGTTTTTCTCGTTATTCGTAAATAATAAATAACTATGTTTATTCAAAGAAAAATTATTCGAATGACGGATAAATTGTTTTATTCGTTATTCGAATAATTATTATCTTCATTAATTATTCGAATAACAAAGAAAATAATAATAAAACAAGTAATCTATGTATATAGATATGTACATATATTTATGTATAAAATTATAGCCGTTTTCGTTGTTCGGAATATACTCAAACCCCTGGATTGATTCAAGTCAAATTTTCGGAGGCTATTCCCTGCGCATAAAGTGCTATTAAAGGCTACTAGAAAATTCGTTGGCGGCGATGGAGCCGAGTTATTTATAAGCGCTGTATTTTTTATTTGTACACACAAAATTTTAAACCTTTCATTTGTTTGGAGTAAAATTTAATAAAAATTATAATTGAAATAAATATAATACTTAGAAATTTAACTTAGAAATCAAAAAATCTATAGTTCTCCAAGTTTCAAAGTGAAGTTGTTTTTTGGGTAACTATATACACGCGCTGCTCATTTGCCAGATATACAATTTTCAAGTCAAGTCAAGTCCAAAAGCCTGATTGTGGCAACTTAACTTTACTTAACGTAATGTAGATTTTAAAGAATGAAAATGAAACACATTTCGATGCGGCATTAAGTTACGTTAAGTTTCGGCAGTTCAATTATAAGCAACACCCATTTAACAGAATTTTGTAGAGAGAGCCGTAAGTTATGTTAAGTTGCCATAATCAGACCATAAGTCTTGCATAACTGAGCTTTCATTCTCATTCCTTTGGCTGTTTCAGAATTTGAGGAACCTGTAACGTCATCAGCGTTTTTTTTGTAGTTTTTGTAATGCATTTTTAATAATTTCTTCTGCGACTAGTTTGAAAAATTTGTGCTTATAGCGAGCTAAATATGTAGGTGGATTTAGAAAATAAATTATTATTTTCCAGGAATGAAAATTTTTAACAAAATGCAGTTTTCAAAGTCGTTGCTACCAGCCGAATCGTATCAGAATATTGTTAATTTTTTATAAGCATTTGAAATATTGATATCACGGATGATGAGGGTCTCATATAGTTATATTATTCTTACCTAATTAAAAGTCAGACCTATAGCTTTTTAATTATTTGAGCATCGATTCTCTTTATAGCCCCACGTTGACCATTTCTGCTGGAAATCTCTATGGATGGAGTTTACTCTTTGACTTTAAAAAGCAAAAAAGGCAAACGTATGGGGAGAGTTTTACCACAGAAGTTTTTGGCCAAGGATATCTGTATGGAAAATATATTGCCCAAAAAGTAAACAAACTTATTGTTTTTTTTTTAATTTTTGCAACAGATAAATACCCCAAAGAGCCCCATTTGGAATGGTTGAAACGAATATATGTAACCTCAAAAGTAAAACACGAAAATATGGTTTAAAGTTACAGTGCACACTTTCTTCTTTTATGTCTAGTAGCTTCTTCAAGATGGGTCCAAAAAAATCATAATGATAGAAGAAACCAATTCAGGTATTTAAAGCACAGAAAAAAAGGATCAGTCCAGGGCCTTCGTCTTGACCTGCAGGCTGTGTCGGAGTCACAGGTGCTAAAGTTAAGCGTAGAACACGTGATATTATAAAGATCACATTCAAATTAAAAACAGTACATGAAAAACTCGTTTTGATTGTATTGAATTGAACTTAATAAATCAATATGAATTGGAAAATATTAATAATTAGCAATAAAGAAGCAGATCGGCATTAACTTCAATCATGTGTACCCTCAGGTTATAGATAGATATATGCCATGACGTGTATGACTACTGCGATTCATTTATATTTCCTAGGTCCCCGTATAGTATTCTTCGCATTATCTTCGTCTTCGGATTTGTGCATAAGTTAGATAAGACTTCTGAAACAGCTAGGGTTGCCAAATATAGTTAAGAAATAAACAAATATCTTGCGTCTGATATTGTGATACCTACATATTTTATGTGGCTGAAGAATTAAGTTAAACTTTATTTTGAAATACGTGACAATGCTCCTAAATACCGTTCGGAAATAAGGCCTTTTTAAACTCATTTTATTTGATACCCATATTTTTAATAATTGCCTTTGTTTATTAAATAATTTGAGTTTACCTTTTTAAACAGGTGGCAACCCTCTTTAATGTTATTAATATCCAAACTAAGGATATCTTACTACCTTCGTTTCACGTCATGGTTTAATATTTCATTTAACTTATGCATACTTTAATTTAATTTTAATTTTAAAAGAGGTGGCAACCGTATTCAAAATATTTTAAAATACATATATATTTAAGTGGTATGTCTAATTCCCTTAATTCAAGTTGATTTTAATTTCTAAAACATATGGCAACCCTCTTAAGTAAAATTAAGAAAGAAGCACTTTCAACCCATGTCAATTTATACCCATACTTTAATAATTCATTTGACTTATTAAATAATTTGGGTTTAACTTTTTACCCAGGTGGAAACCCTCATTAATGTTATAATTGCTTATAATAAATTTTTCTAAACACTCCCTTGTTTGACGCCAATATTCACTATTTCATATAATTTGATTTGATTCGTCTTTTCAAACAGATGGCACTCCTATTCAAATTATTTTTAAACCAAAACCTCGTTAAACATTTTGGCCTGACACCTTTTTTGATACATATTTAAATTATCTAATACTCTTATTTCAATTTCAATTTAATTATAAAATCAGGTGGCAACACTCCTACATGCAGTTTGGAAATAAAGCTTCTTCAAAGCAATTTTGATTTGTATTCATATTGATGTAATTTATCTAACCTATTGCTTATATCGAATCTAACTTTGTAACAAGGTGGCACCCCCCTGCAAAATATTTTCAAACCATAACCTCTTTCGTCTGACATCTATACCGGGATATACGTTTCAATTTTCTGCCTTTATTTAAGCCGAACTTGCTTTTTGAAACGGGTGGCAACCCTCCTACATATAGTTAAGAAATACAGCCTTTTCAACCCCATTTCGATCGATACTAATATTGAGATAATTGAATAAACTTAAAAATAATTTGAATTTAATTTTGTTTATCTTTTTGAAAAAAAGGTAGTTATTGCACATCCACAGCCCAGTTCCCTTAATTTTGTAAAATCGAACGAACGGTACAGATCTGATATGACGAACAAGTTTTCGCGTATTATGCATTCATTTGCACGGATGTAAAAATTTCGGAAGGAGACTCAAGCGCAGCTCGAAGTTATGTATGTATATCCTGGCTACCAAAATAATTTCCCAAAACCTGGTTATAATCGAGAAATTTAATAGTATTCTGCCTATGACCAATTCCATCTCAAATCATGTAAGCCGACTGCACCTATTTCTCCGAACCACTTGAAATTTTAGTACATTATTCTACTCGGAAAATAAGCACATACGTACTTTCTTAATTGTTGATATCATCGAAATTGCGTGTTTTATGCACTTTTGTAAAATGACTCATCAAATTTCCATTCTCAAAATTTTTTTTAGTTCTAATTCGTATTTTTACTGGCTTTAAAAAATAATTATATATCTACTCGATGCTATGGGTGATGTTATATCTATCTGCCGCCTTGATTTTTTTTTACAAAAAAATAAAGATGACATTGCACATTTAACATACTATGGAGAACACACTTTTTTGAATAGGAACAAAAGTGTTATAACAGTTGATACACCTTACGGTTTGGCTGGAAAATGCGAAAGACCAATTGACGTGACCTTTGACTTCGAATAAATTATTTGGCGGATGTGGAATCGGTGGGAACTTTTCACACAACAAATTTTATCTCACTGACAATTACTGTAAGCTAACCCCTGTTTATTGAGCTAACTTGACTAGGCTAAAAATATTTCTTTTTTTTTCTCTTAAAACTCTTAAAAAACAAAAATAACCTACGTATATGCCATATATACCAAATTATAGGTATTGAGGCAAGCTATCCAAATTTTCCAACAAAATACGGCCTTTAAAAAAAATGCATTTTCAATTCTTTATGAAGTGTGCAATGTGGTCTTTATTTATTTGTAAAAAAAAATAAGAGCGCAGATCGAAAGAACATCAGCCATATTATCGAATAGATATATAATTATTTTCAAATGTCAGTAAAAATACGAATTAGAACAAAAAAAATTTAGATTTTTGAGAATGGAAATCTTATGAGTCATTTTTCAAAAGTGCATAAAACATGCAATTTTGATGGTATCAACAAATAAAAAGATACGTATGCTCCTATTTTCCGAGTAGAATAATATACTAAAATTTCAAGTGACTTGGAGAGAAAGGTGCAGTCGGCTTGCATTATTTGGGATGGAATTGGTCCTATATATTTATTTGTGTAGACATTTATAACATTTGATAATTCAGACTTAGTTATAAGCGTTTTGTGTATAAAACTTGCTTTTAGGGAAACAAATTTTACCTATAAAAACTCGAGGTTTTAGCCCGAGTCTTGCGAGAAATATATTTTGATGTAACATACTCTTATAACGAAAATAACGATTACTTGCTTTTAATTTTAGCCAAAAAATCAACATATTTAGGGGATTCACAAGACGTGTTAACCGTCGTAAAATCTTAAGCTTAACACTTGTTTATGTAAAATAGCGGTTAAAATGGTTGGGGGGTTGGCTAATTATATATTCTTTATCAGTTTAAAAGAATTTCGGTTTAGTTAGAAATCCCCTGAAACCATTTTAATTAAAAAAGATGTTAACCTTAAGATTTTACGACGGTTAACACGTCTTGTGAATCCCCTAATTGTAAACTTCGTAAACGAATTGTAACTATATTCACATAGGAATGAGCAAAACAAATGCTTACTAACTTACTGCAGTGTGCACAGGGTATTGGCCCGTTGGGACTGCCCTTCAATAGGTTCTGTCGCAGCTGCGATGACCCGGGCTCAAAAGAGACAGTGGAACACTTGCTGTGCGAGTGTCCAGCCCTCGCAAGGATGAGGCTGAAGACACTCGGCAAATCATTCCTGCATAATATTTCAGAGTGTAGCTGCCTCTCTCTGTATGACGTACTGAAATTTATTAAAGCCGCCAAATGGCTGTAGGTTGCACGAGTTGTGGAATCAAAATGGCAAACTTGCTAATTGCTTGTCACCTGAGTGACAATCCACTTAAACCAATCAACCATATTCACATATTTATAGTAGACGTCCTACTGTAATATACAATGATTTTTGTTTTTCGCGTTAGCCAATAAAAAATTTAAAATAATAATGAATACATATGTTATATTTTTTCGCTCAGAAGAATATTACACGGTGCTATAAAAAAGTAATGAAAACACCCGAAACAAAACCTAGTGTAAAATGTAGGTGTGGTCGAGTACAATACGTTTTTTTTTGTACAGAAAAAAACATTATTTTCGTTCTTGGTGCACTTATCTATTAAGAGCTTGACTACTTTCCATCTGATTTTCAAAGTCGAAAAAGTTTTGAAAAGAGGATTTATAGACCTTTAAAACAGTGTATAACGGTATATTATTAGACGTAGGATGTTTGGAGTTTTAATCGGTTAAATATTAATGAGCCCCTATTTTTCTTCATTTTGTTCACCGCTAATTTCAAAAATTTCTATGAAAGTTGCGAAATATGCGCTATTTATTTAAAAGAACATTTATGTTCGAATAAATGGATACATCATCCAATGCATAAAAATTGTCAAAGTTAAGCAATTTAAGCAAAAAAAAGGCCTTGAATTTATATGTACGTGTGTATGAACAGAACGTGCAGATTTTTTTTAGCAGTATAGCTAAGGAGTTCATCAATATTTATCCAAAATTGATATATACAATGGCTCTTAAGCAAAAAATTTATTTTTCCTAATATATTCGTAATAATTAATCTAAACCATTTCTGAGTGATGAGAGGTCTCGCATGGTGTCGGTTTAAAAAAATAAAACCTGTACACATCTATGTAGAATCCCAGGTCTTAAATTTTCCTCTCATTTTGGAAACCCGAAATAACGTTGCAAATGTGATGACCTTAAAAAAAAAAAAAAAAATAGATGGCAACTCTAATTAAAAGTATGATCAGCATATAGTTTTCTTAAAACTCTTTCGTTTGACACTAATATTTCGATATTTCATATATGTATCTTTCGTATAAGTAAAACAAATTCGAATTTTCAAACAGGTGGTAAGTAACCTCTTTAAAGGTATTTTCAAACTAAAATCTTTCGCCTGGCATTGTTATACATATTTCAATTAACTGATGAATTAAGTTGAATTTAGTTTTTGTAAGCACATGGCAACTCTCGTAAATACAGTTTAGAAGTAAAGCATTTTCAAACCCATTTTGATTGATAGATATCTCTTGACAATCCATTTAACTTGTTAAATAATTTGAGCTTAATTTTTTCAACAAAAAAAAACAAATGTTAGATTTCTTAACACTTTGATAACCTATTTTAAAATTTCATGTAACTTATGTATAATTAAACGAAATACCACTTTCAAAACAGGCGGCAACCCTATTAAAAATTATTTTCGAACTAAAATTTCCTTAAATATTTTTCGCCTGATATTGTTATAAATATTTCAAGTAACAGATGAGTTATGTGGAAATTAATTTTTTAAACACGTGGCAACCCTCCTAAATATAGTTCTTAAATAAAGGATTTTAAACCAATTTCCATTGACTACCGTCGGTTAGTAATTCATTTATCTTATTAAATAAATTTATTTTAGCCCTTTAAGCTGGGAAACCCTCCAGCACATCAAACCTGTTCTCCTATACGTAGTTAAGTTATAAAGCCTTTTCAAAACCATTTCGATTTATACCCATATTTAATAATTGATTTAACTTTTTAATTAATTTGAACTTTTTGAACATCCACACTCTAAGCCCTTTAATTTGGTACCTCTATTTTGAAAATCTAACGGACGGTGCGGATCTGAGGGCATTGATTACCAAATAACTTGAGTTCAATTATTTAACAGGTGGCAACTCTTTTCGAAAAAATAAAACCTTATTGCACATCTACAGGCCACGCGCTTTAATTTGATACCCCAATTTTGAAAATCGAGCGAACGGTGCAGAGGTTTTAGGCTGCACAAAAAATGCTTTCGCGTATTATATATAATAGATAGATATATAGATCAGAGGTTCCCAAACTTTTTTTCTCGTAGACCCCTTTCAAAACTTTAATGGTTTTGGTGGACTCCCGCTGCTAAATTTTTAACATATTCGCATAGCTCGTCAACAAATGTGAAGATGAGGTCTAAGGATGTAAATTTGGATGGCGGGTGATTTCGAAGCTAAATTCGGAGTGGCAAAAATAAAAATGAAATAACTAAAATAAAATAAAACAAGTAAGAGCAGCGCTGTCTTCGGCTATGCCGAAGGCTTCATACCTTTCATGAACATCTGCAAATTTTAGTTTGACAGATTACTGATTTTGAATACATCTGCATACATCGATAGAGGAGTTACATACTTATATAAAAAATCGCATCTAAACAATCAGAGGTATGGAAGATATACTTTATATGGCACCAATCTAAGTGATTTTCACTGCTATGTGATCGGTATGTAAACCGGTAACACAATTTATTGGGTTTAGTTTCCTACATAAAGGAGATATATGGCAAAAACTGGTATCTGAACAATCAGTGCTATAGGAGATAAAGCTTATACAGCATAGATTTTGACGATTTTCTCAGTAGACTTTGTATTATTATTTATAAAATATCTTACGAAATTTATCGGTTTTAGCTGTTCAAATAAAGGAGTTTTACAGTAAAATCCCATATCTGAACAATCAGATGTATGGAAGATATATGTTGTTGTCACCCGATCCTTGTTATTTCCACTGTAAGTATTCTGTTAATAATGAGTGAAAATGGTGCGAAATTTCATGTTCCTAGCTGCATAAATGGAGGAGTTATGATAAAAGACCTCATATCTGAACAATCAGTTGTATGGGGGCTGCAGGTTATAGTGACCCGATCTTTGTTATTTTCACTGTAAGTCTTCTGTTGATAATGAGTGAAAACAGCGCGAAATTTCATGGTCCTAGCTACATAAATGGATGAATTATAACGAAAAATCTCATATCTGAACAATCAGTTGTATGGGAGCTATAGGTTATAGTGGTCCGATTCTTCCGGTTCCGACAAATGATTAATACATTATAAAAATACACCCACCTACCAAATTTGATCCGGATATCTCGAAAACTGAGAGACTAGATTGCATACAAACAGACAGACAGACGGACAGACGGACAGACGGACATGGATAAATCAACTCAGCTCGACGTTCTGATCATAAAAGTATACATTTTAATGGGTCTATCTCTTTTTGTTCTGGTACTTACAAACATCGGACCAAACTTATAATACCATTTCATGCTCATGAAAGGTATAATACCAGTGAACAGTCAGCAGTCCAACACGTTGTGTGCAGCCCCGTCTATCAAAGAGAGCAAAAAACTAAATAGAACATCTGAGATTGAACATCAGTTTTGCCCACCTGCATCCCCTCGATGCCTCCCAGGCATTGCTGAGCGAAGTATTCACTCAGTTTCTGATGGTGGCTTCGATGGCCGAGGTGGGTAGTGCTATAGCTAGTTGGGGATCGAGGAATGCCTGATCTAAGCCAATTGTGGGCAAATGGTCAGATGTCTCATTACCCGATACTCCCGAGTGAACTGGCACCCAGAATAAAGCAAGCTCCTTATGTTTACCAACATAGTTTAATATAAGTAGACTTGAATTCCCGAACCATTCTGAAAGTACTTAGTTAGAGGGCTGGCCAATGCCTTAAGTGCAGCTTGGATGTCCCTGCAGACACGTAAACTCCTTGCCCGCCTCCTCCTATTTTCCGCCACGTAGTTCATGGCTTTGAGGATTGCATATACCTCAGCCTGGACGACAAATGCCCAAATCTCTGCCACATGCAATTTCCTCCTCGCCCCACTGGGAGTTATACCAACATCCGTTTCTTTTTAGTCTACAGGTGGCTTTAAAGGCGTCCACACGTATGCAGACTCAAAGTGACGGTAAGTGCAGAACTGCGTCAAGAACTATACACCACACAAAAAACTTTAAGTTAAATATAGAGGCTACCCAGCAACCATAAGACTAATTTTCGTGGACCCTCACTTACAGCTCGTGCACCCCCATATTTTCTTCACGCCAACGTAGACCCCGTCGAGTCTCCCGTGGAGCCCTGAGGGTCCACCTGGACCACTTTGAGAATCGCTGATATAGATTATATATATAGAGACCTATTTTAATTACCCCATTGCCTTAATTAAAATTGAATTTGATTGTTTAAACAGGTGGCAACCCTCCTACACGCAGTTAAGAAATAAAGTATTTTCAAAACTACTTCGACTGGTACCGAAATGGTAAATATTGATTTAATTATTTAAATAATTTGAATTTAATTTTTAAACAGGTGGAAGCCCTCTTCAAACTCTTTAAAAATATTCTAAACGTTGAAACTAAAGATTTCCTAAGATTCATTCGCTTGACGTCCATATTTTTATTCTTCATATAAATTAGACTTTTCAACCAGGTGGCAACCCTCTTCGAAATGTTTACAAACTACTACGTACTTCGTCTGGCACCCATACGTCAGGTGGCAACCCTCATAAAGTTAAGTTAAGAAACAGAGAGTTGCAAAACTATTTCCATTTGGGCCCATTTTGTAATAATTGGTTTAGCTTTTTAAATAATTTGAACTTAATTTTTTAAAAGGTGGCAACTCTTTTCGAAAAAGTTAAACCTTATCGCACACTTACAGCCAGAGCCCTTTGATTTGGCGCCTCACTTTTGAAAATCGAACGAACGGTGTGGATCTGAGGACATTGAGTAGTAAATAACTTGAGTTTAATTATTTATCAGGTGGTAACTCCTTTCGAAAAAAATAAAACCAGTTTGCACGCCACAAGAAAATTTTGCAATCCCCTTTGTGAAGGCACCGTTCGCTCGATTTCAGTAAAACATACACCGATTTAAGGGATATAACTTCCTCTAATCCAGAAATGTTAATGGCGATATATAGGGGGCGTGGCATCTAACATATAGACCAAAATGTGAAAACCACTATATCTCTAAAACCAATTATGCTGGGGAACTAAAACTTAGCACAGATGCATAGATTGTACTTACGGTGAAAAATGGCAGGTATTGAGAAAGTGGGCGTGGCACTTCCCATACAAACTGAAATTCTTATATCGCTTATCTCTGGAACCACTTATGCTAACGTCCTGTAATTTGACACATCAACATATGTTGTCAATACCGTACTTACGGACTTATTTACAGTCTGAATTGTTTGACATATTAGTCAGTGATGAACATCTCATCTGTACATAAAAATACATATGCGTATTTTTTATAAATTAAAATCGAGGTTCCTTTTTCGGTATATTTTCAATAGCTACTAAGGAGGAGACTTGGTACAATTAGCATTAACCAATCCGGGGACTGGGGGACTTTATGAAAAAAGATGTCGAATTTCGACAACTGGGCGATACTAGTATATATGTATAGATATATCATTTTAAAGGTCTATAAATCCTCTTTTCAAAACCTTTGAAATCGGATGGAAGATAGTCAAACTATTAATAGATGCATCAAGTACGAAAATAATGGTTATTTTGATATACAAAAACAAAAAAAAATGGACGGTTCAGGAACTATACAGGACCTATTTTCATGTTGTACCGTGTTATCATTTGATTTTTATTTTCTCTGTCAATGATAGTTAATAATTTTTATTGAGTTTATTTTCTGACTTGAGAATAATGATCATTCTAATGACTCAAGCATGATTTCCGGCGTATTATTTTAAGGGGTAGCGACACACTATTAAGAGGAATAAGTCTCAAAATTTCCAGGTCTAAATTTCAGTTAGCTGCGTCTGTATGGCCCTTAAATTTTATAACTAGTCATTATTTTTAAGTGGAACAATTAAAAGCAAAAATACTTATTATCACTGAGCGGAAGAATCAAAAACATAAAATACA
Organism: Rhagoletis zephyria; assembly: GCF_001687245.7. Taxonomy (NCBI): domain Eukaryota; kingdom Metazoa; phylum Arthropoda; class Insecta; order Diptera; family Tephritidae; genus Rhagoletis; species Rhagoletis zephyria. The sequence goes on along the minus strand of NW_016158303.1, from coordinate 56,146 downwards.
TAATTATTATTTGTGTTCGAAAAATAAATATCAAATAATAATTATTTCCGTTGAGCGAAAAAATACAGATCATAGAAGAATGGTTAAATGCTGGTTTAAATTATTTTTCTTATGCATAATGATTACGGTACCTAGATTTTAAATACTACAGAATACTCCCAACATTTTGTGAAACCCCTTCAATTGCTTATACTCACCTTAACATAATTACACGAATACGCTAGAAAATCCACGGTATTATTAAACCCAATTGGATGTTACGTATACGCACCGGCAAATAAGTAATTATGTATACTAGCTCCACGCCAACCATTCGCTAACTAATTCGTTTAAGTTTAATTTTTCAATGCAGTCTTGTTTTGCTGACGCTACAGCTGTTGTTTACAAATTTATTGGTATTACATATGCAGTTTGTCAGTTGGAGTACAAAGAGCTAAACACTCGCACTTTCCGCACGATGTATACAAGTGCCGAATTTCACACAACAATGAGGCATGAAGTGATTCCACATGGCACTCAGATATGCCAAGCGTTTTGAAGGCCGCTAATCACTGGACGTTGCACGATGAACGATGAACGGCGAACTAAATGTGAAGTTGCAAATCCTTCGCTGTCAGCAAAGTGCGGGTAAAGCTTCTGAACACGTTGATGGGAACTTTGCCGCTTTGGCGCAAAAATTACACCCTGTCGACTTGTTTGGAGCTGTTAGTAATCCTAGCTACTTAGACAGCATGTTTGTTGCTTCGATGCTATTAAGTTGCACTATGCGTGTGTTTTGTCGTTGCTGAGGGCGATGTTAATAATAAAAAAGCTGCAGGCTTCATGCTCTATTATCACTTCTTGTATGCACTGACACACATACATATGACCGGTAACTGTTACACGCACTTGCACAATTAAATCGTTACATTGTTGCCGTATAGCTCTATTTTCCCCAGCAATAATTTCTGCTCTTGGTCTATGTAGGTCCGCAATGAACATACCTAATCATCCGCTATTCACTCGCAATTTCATGTCAGAAGCAAGCCCACGACCAAGAAATGAAGGTGGTTTCAGGCAGGAGGTAGCGCCGACTGGCAGCTGGCGATTTTCCTATTTTATTGCGCCATTTTAGAGCAGCGGGCGGCGCAATTACAGCGTCAACTGCCACATGCTGCTGAAGCAGCGTCGACGAAATACCCGAATGTGTCAATTATCACCATCAGGAGGCGTGTCCCGTTGCCATTTTTATCGATTCCATAAAACTGTCGCTGCAGCATAAAACTGGTCATTGTATATTTGTTGCTTATTCATTGTATTTGTTGGTATATACTTTTTGTTAGCTACTGCATCGGGTTTTCCACTTTTCTTGCTAAAATTCCCAATGTTGTCAGCGGCTTACTAAGTACGTATGTATACTACATATACATATATATGTATGTATATATGTATATATGCATTTTTGGCATCAAATTTGTTGAAACACCATAGGCTAGATTTGTTGTTACTGGATTGCGGCTATCTAACTTCTGTCAATTTAATTTTTAAACGGTATCCTTTCTTATCCTGTAGAAAATGAAAATATATATTGAAGGACAAAAAATCATCATCATATTTTCTTACGAATTCTGGTTCACTCTCAGAAGATGAAGAGATAAGAAACTTGAAAGCTGGTGGATTAAAATCAGGAATAAAGAGCTGTAAAAGGATTAAGGAAAAGAGGAGCCATATTTGATAGATATGTATGTACATAAATAGCCTGGAAGTTATTTTCCATTTGGATAGCAGAAAAATTATACAAAAATATGCATGTACATACATAATTACTTACATACTATATGTTAAGATGACCAGAAATTTTTAGCATTCCAGGAAGACAAATACTCCACATTAGAAAACACAAAAGGTTTGTTTTATATTTATTTTAACACATAAATAACGAATAAGTTAACATTGTTAAAAAAAGCAAAAACAATTCAAGGTTGCTCTAAACACAAGTGAAACAAGTTTATAATACATTGCATTGCATAATTATAAGACCGAAACATATTATACCGTGAATTTTTTTTGTTGACAGTGTTGTTCATTCGCTTCCATATATAAAAAAACTCGAACATTCTCTGTATGCTTAAAATCAACGTTATTTTGTAGCCATATGAAGCACGCATTTTATTATATCTGTGTTCGTATGGAAAAGTAGCTTATTTCGAAAGGCTGGCTTTAGTATAAATCGGCATTCGCAGCATACGATTGCGAATGACTCACTGGCGCTGAGCCGTTGAAGAACTTTTGGCAAATAAACGTGCAAGAAGTAGTTCCGATACTAGCAAGTCAATATTCTTATTAAGTCTCATCAAAAAATTCCTTGTCGTTTAAAGAATAAAGGGAATGCCGCATTATACTAAAGCCAACCTTTCGACATAAGCTACTTTTCCATATGAACACAGATATATGAGCTATAAAACTGCATACGCAAAACTAAAATTCTTAAAAAAAAGTGTACAATTTTGGGTTAAAATTGGGTGAATATTTATATTTTTTGCACAAAGTTTAAAATGTGAATTTGCATGGTGGTTTTTTTTTATAGAATGAACAGTAGTTTTGTAAGAAAATAGTTGAAATTAAATAGTATAAAATTTAAAAGTCAAAACTTGTTACCATGTGGCGCTTTTATAATTATGCAATGTCATTACTAATAGGCAAAAATATTAAAACTGCAAGGGCTATGAAACTGCATACGCAAAACTTTTCCCAAAATTCTTAAAAGAAGGTGTAACATTTTCGTGAAAGTTTGCTGAATTTCAATAATTTTTGCAAAAAGTTTGAAATGTGAATTTGTATGAATGAAGTATATTTTTATAAGAAAATAATTAATATTAAATAGTATAAAAAAAATTAATCAACTCTGTGCTATAATCCGTCGTAGGTTCGATTTTGCTACGAATCATAAAATTGGTATGCTGAAATCTGCGTTGTCGTATCGTAATTTCGAAATTCGTAATGTTGCTATGCCTGAATCCGACGTAGCTGTCGTTTTTATGTATTTGTCGGAAATTTTGTACGAATAGCAACTCATGTCGGAGCGAAACAAATTGTTTTAAAATATCAATAAAATCAATTGTGTAAAAATATGTAAGTAAGTAAAAAATATGTAAAAATATGTAAGTTGAAGTGTAATTGGAAAAAAAAAATAATATTATTAAATGTTTACAAAATTAACAGATCGAAGATCAAACCAAATCCATCGCAATACGAAAAACTGGTCGAATGCATGAGCGGAAGGATGGACATTGGTTGAGGCTTTGTAAAAGGAGCTAAAGAGGATATGGTGAAATTTTGGGAAAGCGTTCCAAGAATTAAAGCGGCACTATATCTAGTGAAATGGAGGCCCTTAAAAGGAGGGAGCTTACATTTTATCACTTAAGCTAAATGGATCAGAAAATTTCTTAGCAACCTCCTTTGTATGTTAATGCAACTGTTAGTTGTTCTTCCTCGTGGGACAAAAGTGCACCGGCCACTGAATCCTTTGTATTATTCTTAATTAAGGAAAATTCTTTTCAAATAATGATTCATTGTTATTATATTTATTTTGATTTTTTCTGTTAAAGCAGCTGATTAAGAGCTTCGAATTTCACTATTTTAGTCGGCAACGCCGTTGATAGTTACGATCGGATTACAGCATACCAATTTTCGAATTTTCGGAACGGAGTTACGATTTGGCGGTCTTATAATTATGCAACGCAGTGTAGTAATGCCATTACAAGTTGGCAAAGAAAAACAGCGACCCTGGTTATGCAGCGAAACATGGATAAATATAATTACGGGCCATCTCCACAGGCAAACGCTTTATCTTGATCATGTTATTAGACAATATATGGGTCATTCCATACAATATTTATACCTAAATTTATTTTTGGGGTGAAATATATTTTTTTACATTCTTTATCGAAAAAAAGAAGTCACCTATTTTTTTATTTCGTCATGATATTCGAAAATCTCGAAAAAAACCCGAAATTTTGAACTCACGGATAAGTATCTTTTTTCAATTGTTTGCTGTTAATAAACTATTTGTCGGAGAAAATCAGTTAAGGTATCAAAATGTTCGTAATTACCTCGGCTTTCCATGAGAGCGTGAGATAGATTAAAATAAAAAAAAAATTCATTAAAAAGCGCATTTTTTATTTTTGTTTATTAACTTCATCATGTTTGATTTTATTTTTTTTTCAACCTGAATAGTTGCCACACTTTATGGAGTGCGCTGTAGAAATTTGAGAATGGAAACACCAAAACTGTACAAGTTACGAGTCTTTTCATACCCGTGTACATAAACTTTATGTGCGCAGGTATGAAAAAACTCGTAACTTCTACAGTTACAGTTACTTTAGTATAAACTTTATGTACGCAGATATGAACAAAATCGTAACTTCCACAGTTTTGGTGTTTCCATTCTCAAATTTTTACAGCGTACTTCATAAAGTTTGACAACTATTCAGGTTGAAAAAAAAAATCAAACATGATGGAGTTAATAAAAAAAAAAAAATAAAAAATGTAATATTTTAATGCAATTTTTTTTTAAGCTATCTCTCTCTCATCTCTCATGGAAAGCCGAGGTAATTACGCACGTTTTCATTCCTTAACTGACCTTCCCTGATAAATAGTTTATTAACAGCAAACAATTAAAAAAGGATACTTCTCGGTGAGTTCAAAATTTCGGGATTTTTTTAGAGATTTTCGAATATCATGACGAAACACCGTCTTTTTTCGATAAAGAATGAAAAAAATATATATATTTTACCTCAAAAAAAAATAGTGAAGAATAAAAAATATATGGAATGACCCATATATATTGTCAATGGAAACAGCATATCGCTCATGGAAAGCTATAATTATCAGAGTTGTCTTATCTGTATCTTAATAAATATTGCCAGCCATGAACTGCCAGTTAATTTGACAACCAGGTTTTCAGTTGCGATAAAACTTAGTGGGGTTTGTTTTTTTAAGAAAAAATTATAAAAGTTATTTTCTCGAAAAATTTTCGTGATGAAATTTTTTATTATTTTTTGTTAGCGTGGTACCTACACCCAAAAAAAACTTCTCTTAATTGAAGAAAAACGGCAATCACAATGAAGAAAAATGGGAACGAAACAGCACTAAAGAAGTCTTATCCTCTTTTCATGTCCAACATTTCTTCAAAATGATAGATTACATCCACGGCTTCATATTTTCGTGTACTTTTTTACACATTCCAAAGAAAAATTACGCATTCGGGAGAATTTGGTACTCATTCGGGAGAATTTTCGACCTTAAAGTAAGGAAAGTTTTTCTTTGACCCAGGGATGGATTTTTGGTTCAGTGTATACGTACCCAAAACGCTAATTAGTTTTTTAAGGTGAAATCACACAGGCCTGTGTTATATTTGTTATGTACTAGAATGTGAAATAACACATTTTCTAAAAAAATTTTAAGCAGATTTGCGCTCCAATGCAACGAACTTATATTAAGACATCTTACAAAATCGTATAAAGATAGAAAATCCCCAGACACAAATATTACCACTTACACATATCTCGCAAACAAAATGAAATATGGTAAGTAATAATTTTCACCTGTGCAGACGCGTCGCTAGCTAGTATTTCAGTGTTGTAAAGGGTAAAATATTATCGATTACAAGGCGTTTACACTGTTCAACTTTCATAGGCGATGAGTTGAATCAAAAGTTTGCTTCATTTAACGGAAAGGTGAACAATGTTAACGCCATTTAAATACAATGACTGTGTACGATTAGGAAATAATAATATTCTGAACAAAATTTTTTGAAATTTTGCTCACTGCTATAAAACTTGAAAATGAGGACAAGGAGCACATGTTTGCTCAAAAGGAGGACAGAGAAGGACAAAATTTTTGAGGAGGACGGGTCATATTTGAGGAGGACAATCCTCCTCAAAGGGGGATGGTTGGTCAGTTTACATATGTACTATGTATGTTAATTTTTTAGATTTTTACGATCCCGGGATTTTCGGGATGTCGGTGGTTCAATCCCGGGATCCCGGGATCAGTCCCGGGATTTAGATATTTATTATTTTCAACAACTTAAATCGGAAAAAATGCATCAATATGGTTTGAGAAGCCCTGCTATCATATAATAAATAATAAGTAACGTACTTGTTTATTTGAAGATTTGAAGTGAAAATTATTTCATAAGTAACAAAAAGAAAAACAGTAATTAAATCTATATGGATTTAATAATACTTTAGCATGTACATATATGATAAAGTAACTTAAGGTATGATTACTTCCAAAACTTATTTAAAAAATATGGGTACCAAATGAAAGAAACAAATCTGAAGAATTTTTTGACTTCACAAGGACGAATTGGAAAGCCCCTTTAATCTATTTTATTTTTTAAGCTAATAACGTTAGTCCTTCACATATAATTTTTTTAAAAATAAGAATTGCAAAATTTCAAGGATATTCAAGAATAAAATTATATCAGGGCATTTTCAATACCCACGCGTCCCTTACGCACCAAAACATGTAATCTGTCTTAACTTTAAGGAATCTTCTCTTTAATTTGATACCCATACTGGTATTTTAAGTATATTGCACTGAATTTTTTAAATAATTTTTTGAATCACTTAAGGTTCTTTTAAAAAATCCTGACGTCAAAGAGAAAAATTAAGAACGCAATTTTACTGTATTTGGCCCTTGGTTTCGCGAATATATTGCTTTTTTGTGTGTAAAATTGCGTGTCGCACGGTCTTCTGTATATGTATAATTAGCTAGACATATATAAAAAAATATTAAATATGAAATAAACGAAAGAAATATAGCTGAAACTGGTCAACATAAGGCATTCTATTATCGGAAATTACAAATCCCGAAAATCCCGGGATTTTTGGCAAATAATCCCGGGATTTTCGGGGCTTAAAAAAGTTCGGGATCCCGGAATTAACATCCCTAATATGTACATATCAAGGTTTTTGCGAATATTCGCATTCGCAACCGCGGAACTTCGATATAAATTTTAACATTCGCATTCGCAATAATCAATGCGGAGTATTTGCGAATGCGAATATTGTGCAAGCGCACTGATAAAACGTACAAAAAATAGTAGCCAACCTTTTTTGCCTGTGGAGATGCTGCGTTCAGACTGTCCTCCATTCGCAACCGCGGAACTTCGATATAAATTTTAACATTCGCATTCGCAATAATTAATGCGGAGTATTTGCGAATGCGAATATTGTGCAAGCGCACTGATAAAACGTACAAAAAATAGTAGCCAACATTTTTTGCCTGTGAAGATGCTGCGTTCAGACTGTCCTCCTACGTCCATCTTCTTGTGTAATTTAAAGTCAAAGAGCAAGACAATAGTAGGTACATATTTCCAGCTGATATGGTCAACGGCTGGCTATAAAGAGAGTCGACTGTTTGCGTGTTAAAAGATTACCTTTAATTAGGTAAGAATTGTGTAACCATCGAAAATTATTTCTGGATGCATCGCTAGTTTTTTTCTACTTTTTCTTAGAAAAGTGTATTTTTTTCTCATAAAACTTATTATGCTTAAGTTCAATGTTTCCTTTTATTGGTCTTTCAGCTCGAAAACAAAAACATTTATTTTAATTTTGTGTAAATTGTCTAAATTAGCACGCATCGTAATAAAAATCAATTATATGTTAATAAGTTGACAGCCAAGTTCAAAAATAAATAAGAATTAATTCAAGGTGAATTTTATATCTATGGTAGAGTGGAACTTGGTATCTAATATATCGTTAGTATAGTATGGAAAGGGCTAAACTCACATCGTCGCCGAAATACAAAAAGCCGTAACTAACTAAATATCCAAAATTCAATTTTTAATTGATTATGATGCATTTCATCGAATCATAAGTCCCCACATCGTTTTAGGCCATACAAAATTTAGTTTGTTGTGGTTTTTTGCATTTTCGCGACAATGTGAAATACGCCCTTTTAAAATAGTATGAATGATATGTTGAAAATTTGCGTTCATTCGCTTAAAAAAATATATCAAAACACTTATGGTACCGACAGCGGTGAGTGATTAATTGTGACTGCTTGCAACTAGGAAAAGCTGAGCTCAGCTAACTGATAAAAAAAGTAATAAGAAGCTATTCATTACAGGTGAACCTTTTTAAAAAGTCACCCGTGAACTAAGCAAATCTGAGACCTTTATCGTCCGTGATTCCAATAATTAAAATTATTATAGAAAACGATATACCTTTTTAACCAAATAAGAAGATTTTCAACTTATTCTGCTGGCAGCCACGACTTTCAAAATAGAATTTTCTTCAAAATATTCATTCCAAGAAAATAATTTATTTACCATATCCACCTATTCAAAACGTCGCTATAAGCACACACTTTTTAAACCCGTCACAGAAGGCAGGACTAAAAATGAATTACAAAAACTAAAATCGAAAAACGCTGATAACGTAACAGGTTCTCCAGATTCTGAAACAAACGAATGAATTGGTTCTCCAAATTGGAACACAACGGTGTTTAAACAACGATCTTGCCATGATGCTAGATTGTGAAGATGAAAGTCAGGAGAATACATACGACATTTGCAGCCCCGAAGCAATTCCCAAAAAGGAATTATTGCACCGCAATAAAAAAGACTGCAAGTCCTCTCAACTGGTGCCGCGTCAATCGAAATGAATTTACAAAATTGACAAAAGAATTTGGTCAAGTTTTTAGTTGCGCAGGTTTGATTTATGACCGGTTAGGAAACAGGCAGTAACCCGAAAAGGCAGCAAAATTCCTCTTTCTTAAACACAACGTTCCAATTTTTTTTTATCTAAGTATGTACTAAATAAAAAACATTGTTAAAAATTACTAACATCCGACATGGTCGGCCGCTGTGGTGTAGTGGTAAGCAGTGCGCGCTTCCACTCCGAAACGGCTGGGTTTAAGTCAAAGCAATATCGCAAAAAATATAGAAAAAAGGTTTTTTCTTAACAGCGGTCGTCCCTAGGCAGGCAATGGCGAACCTCCGCGTATATTTCTGCCATGAAAAACAACTTCTTATAAAAATACAATCGCCGTTCGGAGTCGGCGTAAAATTGTAGGTCCCTCCGCTTTGTGTGACAACATCAAGGCGCACGCC
>NW_016158303.1:0-46980 GCF_001687245.7 Rhagoletis zephyria | reverse complement strand
CACCCCCCCCCCCCCTAAATACGGCCTTGAGAAGGTATGTATATCTTTGCGATAAAACACATTTTATTTTTGGTACGTCTACTTTCAAATTATTCAACGAATAATTTTGTCAAGCCTATTAACCCAAAAAAGTTTATACTTAAGGGTCATTTAGGACCACGTTTTTTAATAGTCATATTTATATGGACTTTCCGGGGCCAAATTGTTCCAGTGATTTAAAAAAAAATTAACTATGGTAACCAAACAAAAACACTGTCTTAAGTCAAGAGCCTAAAATGTTATATAATAAGTAACCAATCATTTCCATTGCAAATGATGATGTCTGATTTACATATTAAATTAGAAATAGACGTTATATCAACGAAAAGTGATGAAGCCTGAGAAAGGTTACATTAAACTATCATGGAATTCGAAGGCCGTTTTTAGGGTAAGAAATTGCTTCCAATATTTGCCGATTTTTGTTGGTGGATCTCTTCGTACCGTCTCAGAAGCAAGCGGAAATTATTTTTCTATTCATTTTAACAATATTTTATTCAAACACAGTGATATTAGTAAAAAAGCGATTCTCCTTTCTCTCCGAATGGCATTAAAATAATAGTACTAGAATGCATAAATATAGAATTGGAATATCGAAACCATTGACACCATGCATGAAAACATTTATCTACTGGCATACATAGCTTTTGGGGTTTTTAAATTCTAACGCTCGCGTCGTCGTCCATAACAGACATTATGCTATTGTCACCGCATTGTAAACAGGACAATTCATTTTATTAACGAAATCGAATTACAACAACGGTAACCTCAACAGCGGCAACAGCGATCGCCAACGAATGTAGACACAAATGGCAAGGACAGCAGTAGTAACACCAAAACACCAACCGCCAACAGCATTGCCTTATCTGACAGGACAATAGCAAAAAACCTATTTCATCACGAAAAATTCATACTAACCACAAATTTATATGCGCGCTACAGCACACAGGCGTCACCATAGCAGCTGAAGATATACATATGTACATACGTAGTGTGTTAGTGGCCATTTGTTCTCTGGTCGCGAAAGTGGCGCTGCCATTAAATAGTTGGTTGTGCAGAGTTCACGACTAGGCGAGGACAGCATTTTAAATCAGAATAAAATGGGTTCAAATTATATAGAAGCACAGTTAAACGAATCTTTTAGAAAGTAACAGTTGAAGAAATGTATGCATATTCTCTGTCGGCATACTCATTTAACGTTCTACGTGCATTAACGTAGAGTATGAAAATTCTTATTTTCGGATAGAAATCGATTGTTATTTTATTAAACTCCATTTTACCAGAGTATGATTTTATTAGAATATTGAAAAATTCATATCCATTCGCTTCGTTTTAACAAACCTCGGAAAGCAGGCAATACAGATTTTCTGACGCTTCTCGTATTTGAAACAAAGATTTTTTACACCTCTTCCATTTGAAAATCATAGTGTTTGCGTAATGTTTCATATACAAAACCTTTACCATGTGTTTAATTTAAATAATGTTGTCTTTTATAATGGTTGACAGACCTATTAAACTAAAACTTTCTTAAATCTCCTTATTTTGACGCCCATATTGGAAAATTTCATATAACTCGTGAAAAATTTATTTGAATTAGTTTTGTAAACGAGTAGAAACCGTCTTCAATCCTAATCCTACTTCGTCTGACATCCATATTGTGATACATGTTTTAATTAATTTATGAATTAATTTGAATTAAAAAAAACCACCTCGAAAATATTCTAAATGTTCTAAATAAAGATTTATTAACACTTTTTCGTTTAAAACATATATATTAATCTTTGTAAGCTTTTTGATCGAGTTTTTGTTATATGTTGGTATTGTTGTAGGCTGGTCGATCTACTTCTCCATGTGCAAGAAAAAATACTTTTTTCTCCACTTCTTTGCCCAACGTTTCGCTAACTACCTTAGCATCATCAGGGGCGATTATGTAAACTTCGGTTAAGTTGGTTTCACATCAATGCACATACATTGATGTGAAACCAACTTAACCGAAGTTTACATAATCGCCCCTGATGATGCTAAGGTAGTTAGCGAAACGTTGGGCAAAGAAGTGGAGAAAAAAGTATTTTTTCTTGCACATGGAGAAGTAGATCGACCAGCCTACAACAATACCAACATATATATTAATATTTCATAAAACTTGTGTTTAATTGAATTAACTTCGAGTTTTTAAAATAAAACCGTACGTACATGGCTGAGGATGGAAATACCTCTTAAATGTACGCTTTGATATTGACACTGAATTAAATAAACGTGGTAAGCAGCAGTTTGGGAATAAGTTTTAAGTAGACTAAATACGAGGAAGAAAGTGAAGTTAACAGGTCTATTCTGTGTGGAAATACAAATTTTTTAACCGGTAAATAAAGTTCCTGTAAATTTTTAAACCCTTTTCCCATTCTTTGTACTCTTGTAACCAGTAAATTTTATTACCATCTCATAAGCTGATAACAAAGTATTACCCCGTGAAATATGCAATGCCAACGTACCTAGAATCCAGGTGACCAGAACTGCAATCGGATTCCAACATTTGCTATCGCTAATTTCGATTGCTAAAAACTCTAAGCGAATTACAGGCGCCCCTATAAACACGCAACATCTAGTTGAATGTCCGCCACACTGCCAGATTTGGCTGATTGCGCATTGCATGTGTTACTCTTCCATGTTGTATACTTTTAGGACCTACTGCTTTCTATTTAGAGAATTTTATCGAGGAAAATTTAGCGTAGCGATTGTAAGAATTCCACTGCTGGTAACATATCTTATTAAAAAAAAAGAGAAATATAAAAAAAGTAAAAATGTCCAAGTTCGGGCAAATCCGGCACCATGTATTAAATATTAACTATATTTTTCACCCGGCTTTGAATTGCTGACTACAAAATAGCATAAGAAACAATTTTTTGCTTTTTAAAGCAAACAGCTCTTGGTCATTTTTCGCTTTAAAACATTCTATTCCATTTCGCCGTTTCTTGCATTTTTCAGCCTGCAGCCAAAAGCGACTTCCATTATTATTCGTACGTTCGCAAGCGCATTTTTGTTGCTAGCATATTGAAAAATAAAAATCGAAAGATCATCCCTTTCGCTCCAAAGATATACCTAGTAAATTGCTATCGAAACATAAAAAAAATTTATGTTTTCCTGTATGTGACCAGACAGGCTACGCAACTTGGCTATTCTGTCTATCGAAAATTCTATCCTTAAACTTTGATGCCTTAACTGCCATGTAATACAACTTTAAGTTATAATTTGATGGCAGTCCAAAGTATGCTCGGCGTAGTCTGATGCATTCTGCGGACACTACCTCCGGTTTTTGCGGACTCTGCATGGTTGTAAGCCAAAGAGGTGGTAATAGTCCAATAATTTTTTTTTTATGAATACATGAAAACATACCGGTCATCCCTCTCACTGAGTTATTCAAATATAAATTTATATGCAGGGTTGCCACTGACGAAAAAAAATATTTACCATCCACTTGAAAAAAATTTACCAAATCTGGGAAATATCTACCAATAACTTTTTTATAATTATTTTAACGAAAACCATAGTTTTGTTATTTTTTTATTTATTTTAATCAAAACTATAGTTTTTTTTATTTTTATTTTTTAGTTATTTCAATAAGAATTAACATTGTTTTTAAGAACTTTTAATTTAACTACGGGAGTGATGAAACTAAAGGCAACAATGAATCTTCATTATTTGAAAACCTTCAACTCGAGTTATTATAGACAAATACTGTGTCTCAAAAAGTGATTTTTTTTAATATTCGCAATATTTTTCGAGTAAAAATTTTTTATTTCTTTAACTAAATCCAAAAAAATCGAGGACTCAAACTATACACAACATATAGAAAAATTCCAAAATTTTCCGTCTATATTTCGAATTTTTTACTCTGAATTTTTAGAACAATTTAAGGTATGGAGTTTTAAAGCAAATACTATTTGAGTATAGCCAGCAATGTGCTGCTTAAAATTACCGTTGATTTTTTTTTTTTCATTAATAAAAAATGGCGTTGATTTATTTTTTTGCGAACAATCATAGTGCGTAATTACATACAAATTTTTTATTTATATTTAAGTAATCATTTAAACTATTTAGGCAATCAAAAGCTCCTCGGGATTCCAGTAAAATTAGTTTTGAATGGAGCGCCTTATATCGATATACATTTATACGTACATATGTATTTATATAAAAAGTATGCAAAGAAAATTATAATATATTTAAAGATAACTACGAAAAACTCGGAACGGAAAGTTCATCAAAAATCTACCAAAAGGAGAAAAAAATTACCTTTTTACCAACCCGAATTTTGTCTACCAAATTTTGGTAACAATTTACCAAAGTGGCAACCCTGCTTATATGTAGAAACCCATTTGCTTCAAAATAAAATTTATTCGATATTTCGGGCCTGAAATGATATAGTGACGCCACTGTCCCATCCCGAAAGTAGTCAACACGGTACTCGCTAATTATATCAGGACCATTTCCAATTGAATATGCAATTTCGAAAAGGGCATATTTTGACAAATGCACTTTATCATATACATAAATGTAATTTTAATGCTATCTTACATCTTCTATGATTGAAATTGCAAAAAGCACAACTTTGGTATTGGTGTTACGGTCAACGTTATGGCGTGTTCAGGAAAATTTTATAAAGATCAGAACTCTTAAGAGATGCGCCGTTTTCGAATTAATTGCTTATTTAAAAATGGCTGCGATACAGCGAGCATAGCCACTTGAAAATATTGCAATTCTATAAAATAAAAATATTTAGCTAAAAGTGAAATTTTGTTTGTAAAAAAAAGAAATTAAATCAATTTATTTGTTTGAAATAGTCGATTGTTATTACATTTTAAATAGCTGATATTTCATGCTTCTTCGGTTAAATAACGTAAAACTTATTAAAACATTCAACATTTTTACACTTTATATTTTAGTACTAGCACTACATTATTGTCGCCGACAAAATTAGAAATAAATTTTATTTGGCGTAGTCGACAATTGCCGTCCTGTACAGAAGATGTGCATCCTTAAGAACGCGTGTATTGAAGGTTTGACTGATGGTGTCTGTCGCTTGCGGTCGTTGTTTCTAATCTGAAAGCTACATATGTACTTGCGATAACTTACCAAGTCAACCAGATATTACAAAAGTGAATCAATATATTCTAGCAGAATTTAAAAAGTTTTATGACGATACTACTATAATGGCCAACTATAAATGAAAAAGAGCATTCAGAAGAAGATTTCTAGAAGCGTCCGCCCATCATCTTTAATTTAAGTACTAGGATTTATTTTGGATACCTAAAATAAAAGTTTCGACAATGTAATTTTTCTCTAAATTATGTGAAATCAGTACCGCAAATTTCGAATAGGACACATCTCATAAGTTTAAAATATCTATGTATATGTACATATATGGTATTATTAACAATAAATATTCCTTCAATTTTTGATTGATAATTGACCCCGAAGTGCAACTAAATTTTGTTTTATTCATATACATATTATAACTCTTTAGATAATAATAAGTTTTTTCACTTCCTGAAAAGTTTTAAAACCCAGATCCTTCCTCCAGACCTTTTTTCCATGTTCGTTTTCGTATTCCCAATCGCCTCCGCTTTCGTGTTCATATTTGAAATCATCTCTGGGTTTGTGTTCGCCTTCGGCTTCGCCGCCATAATCGTATTCGTTTCTGTATTGGTTTTAAGTTTCGTCTTAATCTTAACCGTAAGAATAACACATATTTACTTTTCCCGATATTTATTTGATGATAGCCGCCACCGATTCGCCAACAGTTAGCGAGTGGCGAAACGAATGAACTCAATGAGGTACAACCAAACTCGCTATCGTCTATCCGTGCTAACTAATAAAAGCCGTCATCGATTCGCCAACAGATAGCGAGTGGCGAAACGAACGAACTCAATGAGGTACAACCAAACTCGTTATCGTCTATCCGTGCTAGCTAACTTTGTTGTTGCTTTCACGTGCAAAATTTTTCGTTAAACGACCGGAACTCAAACATAGCGAGCGAGAAGTGGCGAATCGATGACGGCTAAAGTTTTTACATGCAAAAGTCTTCTTTAAGCGACCGGAATTCAAACATAGCGAGCAGATAAGTGGCGAATCGATGACGGCTAATGTTTAGCTCGCCACTGCTGCTTAAAGAAAACATCTGAATAGAGCTGGAAAACTATCGATGGCACTATCGAGAGTATCGATGGTTTTTCACTATCGAAAACATCGATGGTTTTGTAAGCACTACCTATAGTTTTCAGTCATACATAAATTATTCAGTAAGAGTAAAAGCCGGCGGTACCTGCTTCCTCTTGTAAATCGGGACAGACATTTAGCTAAGCAGGGCAAAAAACTTTAGAGCGTAGATGCTGCTTGAAGCCAAAACTAGTTGGTTACCTTTTGTTCCTTAAAAAAATATGGACATATTTAGCCGAAAAGGACGAGGTTATCAGTTCGTCGGAATATTTTTTAATTTTTTTTATGTATGTTACCGCATAACTTTGGACCACGTCAACCGATAAATCTTTTTGCATCGGAGAGGTAGTGTCTCAGAGGTGGTCCCATACTAATCTGGTTTAGATCCGATGATTGTATCATGATTGTATATATATTATTATAATTTTTTAAGTCGTTTTTTTTTTGCTAAAAATTACTTGTTTAGCAATTCCGATCTCATTTTCAATAAAAGTTGTGTTTAATTTTTGGACTTTTTTAATCAAAACTATCGATAGTGTCGACAGTTTCAATAGTATCGACATTGTCGATGGTTGTGACTATCGACTATCGAAATTATCGATGGCCACGACCATCGATAGTTTTCCAGCTCTACATCTGAAGCTACAGTTGCTAAGCAAACAATAAATTTTAAAACTTACTTTTGTTTTATTAGCAAAAAATAAACTTATTACATTAAACGAGCAATTCTTGTATATATATATATATCCACAGGATTCTCGGAAACGGCTCTAACGATTTTAATAAAATTGTGTACACCGATAAAGTTTTGGATTTTAAGGTTATCTGAATGGGCATTATCTCCGAGAAGACTCGTATAAGGTTGCCACCTTTTCGAAATTTGTTTAAAATTAATTAAAAAATCATAATATGGGTATCAAATGGAAGGTATTTTAATGATCCCTAATTAAAAATACTTTTAATAGTGTTGCCAGCTATTTTGAATCGCACATTTATTCAATTTTTTGATTAAAAAAGGCAAAATATTTTTATTTATGAGTACCAAGAGAAGATTCTTAAACAATGCTTTCCCTATATACAAAATGTTATCTCTTAGGATAATAGTGTAAGGCTGCCACTTATGTTCTATTCTACACAATTTTCTAAAACATCGCAATATGGATATCCAATGAAAGCTATTGTTAAGACCTTTGATCAGAAAATATTTTCCTTCAGGGTTGCCACGTTTCTATGTAATACAGATCTTTATTTTGTTAATTTCAATCAACATTTTTTTATGTATACACGGTACATGTACGATCAAAAGATATGTACCATCCATTCCAGAGTACTTCGCAATAGGGTTGCCACATACATTTTAGAGTAAGGAATTTGCTTAATAGATATCGAAATCCTATTTTTGTTTTTGTTTGTTTGCAAAATATTTTTTTAAAGCTATCCAAATAATGAAAAGTTTAAAAAGTACATGCACTCCGGGCATAGCTCGGTCAACCTGGTACTGGTTATTATCCGAGTAAAAAAAAACTTTAAAAATAACGATTACCAAAGACCGAGAATCAAATATCCATATCCTCTTCTTCTTTTTTGGTGCTGTAACCGCCTAAGCGATTTTGGCCGAGTTCAGCAAAGCACTCCAGTCGTTTCTCCTTTGTGCCAACTGACGCCAATTGGAAACGCCAAGTGAAGCCAAGTCCTTCTCCACCTGATCTTTCCATCGCAGTGGGGGCCTTCCTCTTTCTCTGCTACCACCAGCGGGTTCCGAGTTGAATACTTTCAAAGCTGGAACGTCGGTGTCCATTCTAACGACATGACCAAGCCAGCGGAGCCGCTGTATTTTAATTCTCTGCACTATGTCCATATCGTTACCATATCCATATACTCTAAGATAACGACCGTTGGCAGCCAAATTTTTTTGAACCCAGATTGTTCGAGATGGATTTAAATGACGAGCATTTAGATTTAAGGTAGCGCTCAAAACACGAAAATTATCTTTCGGTAGGTTTTGAGTAATTTGGTAAGTAAACAGTAGTCGGTTTATGCTGGTTTATCAATTAGAATGCCTGCCGACTGCTTTCGAGAAAATCCGATGCTTCATAATTCCCAGTCATAGTCAAAACACTGATCCAATCCAGATATAATAATAATAATAGATTGGCGCTTACACATATGTTAGTGTTTGGCCGAGCTTCTCCTCCGTTTTGTGGCGTGCACCTTGATGTTGTCACACAAAGCGGAGGGACCTACAGTTTTACGCCGACTCCGAACGGCGATTGTATTTTTATGAGAAGCTGTTTTTTCATGACAGAAATACACTCGGAGGTTTGCCATTGCCTGCCGAGGGACGACCGCTGTTAAGAAACAACCTTTTTTCTATATTTTTTTTTGTGATGTTGCTTTGACCAGGGCTTGAACCCAGGTGTTGTAGAGTGGAAGCGCGCATTGTTTACCACTACACGACAGCGGCCAATCCAGATATAGATACTTTAAATTCGTGAAACTGTAATCGTTTTTGTTCGCCTGGTCCTCAAGTTTCCCTGATGGGTACTTACCCATATATATTGGGAAATAATCGCACACGGTTTTGTGTACATATGTATGTATATATGTATGTATGTTTAGATGAACGCTCATAAAACATGTTTGCTGACTTCTCGCATTTGTTGAATTCTGCCGTCTTGCCATTTTACAAATTGCGCACAAATACTTCCAGACAATTATTCACCACTGGTTAGCAGTTCACGCTCCCATTCCACTGGGTCTGGGTTCAAGCCCGGTGTAACCCAACATCAAAATATAAAAAATTAAAAAATGAAATTTTTTTCTAATAGTGGTCCCCCCTCAGCAGGCAATGGAAAACTCCGAGTGCATTTCTGAGAGGAACCAGTCTAGTACTGCAAAGAGTTGAGAAAGAAAATTATATAATTTTGTATGGAAAATCCGTTTATTTACGAGGTTTACACGGCTAGATTAATACACATCGTATGCTTTAATTTGTTATGTATGCAAGAGGAAAACGACATAAATGGTTACTTTTCAAAAATTTAAAAAGCTGTAATTTTTGTCCATGGAAACTTTTACTTGATAAATTAATACTTTGCACTAGTCACAAAGGCCTCTCCCACCAATCACAATTTTAAATATTTTTAAAGATAATATCCAGTGGCGTAGCTATACCATCTGAGGCCCCTGCAAAATTTTTTGGATGGGGCCCGCCCAGTAAAAATCGTCACTAATTTTAACCGTAATTTAATTTTAACCGTCGAGTACTAACCATATTTTACTTACTAGTACTAGTTTCTGTTCCGCAAAATAACCTATAACATCATCAAAGTTTAAAGATAGAGACATAGAAATTTCAACAGCAGAATAGACAAGCTAAGTAGCCTGTCTTGTCGCATAGAGTTTCTCAAATAGGTTTTTTATGAATTTCAACTTCGAAAATGATCGTTCAGCACCAGCTGCTGGCACAGGAATTCGAACAAATAAAATTAATGCAGTACATACTTCAGGAAAGCTGGACGACATAAAATAAAATATAAGTAGATAAATTTTGGGAGCGAGGAACAAGTTCAGATAAGTATTTCTCGTAATCACCCGCCAACTCTTGAAATAATTTGATAAATTACATCTTAAGCGTCTAAGAAACCAGTGCCGATTGACATCCAATGTGCGCGGTGCGCGTTCATTTCTCTTGTGTCTCGATCGATGCGATCAAAATGGAGAGTATAGTCCAGTGCCCGCCAAAAAGAGAAAACCCTGCAGTAAAATTTAGAGACAGTCTCTTAAAGCGCTAGTTCCGCCCTACACATTTCAGAACCATCTCTGAACTAGTGCAAAACGGCTGCAGAGAGGGACAGTTGAAACTCTCGGTGTGTTAGTTGCGCTCTGTTGAGAAGTAAATGCACAAATTCTCACTTCTCGTACAATACGCAAATAGCTCAGCGGGAAGACCTCCGACTCTAATATCGTTGGTCACGAGATCAAATCGCGGAGGAGGCAGTTGTGATTTTCAGATTTAAGAAATTTAAATTGTTGAGTGCCGCTTAAAAATTTAAGAGAAGGTGATCAAATAATATAAAAAAAAAATAATAAAAATTTAATAAAATGCAATCTGTAGAAGAACAGAAAAAACGAAAAAATATCAAAAAATCGAATAATCAGAATTTTTTTTAATAAAAAACTTATTGTCACAGATCTGTCTAAAATTGAACCAGTTTAGAATATAAAAATAATCTAATAATCGAGTTTTAAGATTTTTTCTCATAGAAAAACTTACTGTCCCAGGACTGTCCAAAATGGAACCAGTTTAGAACTAGTTCGAAAGTTCTGCAGAGGGGGGCAATTTCCACTTCGTAGGATATCGCCATGTAAAAAGAGACAGTTGAAAGCATTGCGTTGGGNGCAATTTCCACTTCGTAGGACATCGCCATTTAAAAAGAGACAGTGGAAAGCATTGCGTTGGGATAGATCGAGAACCAGTACCGCCTCTTAAAGAGCAAGTTCTGCGCTAGTCCTGAACTAGCGCGATTTACTGCAGGGAAGCATTAAAATGAGAATGTATTAGTTATGAAACAAAAAATGAGAATGTGTTGGTGGTAATGCACGGAAAAAAAATTCTGTGTTGTATTACTTTTTATAAAAACTTTGGTATGTTTTTTTGCCGTTTTTTCATGGTGCGCTATTTTTTAGATCTAAACAACATAGAAACATATAATGAAAGTTAACGGCCCTAAGAAAGGAAAAAGTTGGTAAAATTTTGTATGTATTGTACAAAATTATTATTATTTTTTTATAATTTAAGTGTGGATTTCTGAGCAAAAAAGATAACGTGCTTCGAGCACTCTGAATATTAAAAGAAAGTTTCGTTGATTTCAAGTAGAAATAAAATAAAAATATATATATCTAATATATATTTATTTTAAAATTATGTAAAACTTGACATTTAAGAACAATTTAAAATAACGATTAAACCAAAAGGTAAATAACAACACATATTGTATGTTTTAATTGAGGACTAGTCTGGTATTAAAAAAAAAATACATAATTCACAAAGTTCTTTTAATATGAAGAAAAAGCACGACTTGGTACCATATACATACCTATTTCTAGGGGTGTATGTACGAAAAATTGTGTTATAAAATTTTTTAATGAATATTCATTCATTCTGCTCAGTGTACCTACTTTATTCAACAATAATGCGCCATGAACCTGCTTCGCCTATGGTTTGCATGCAACTAAATAAAATTTGTTGCTCTTCTACTCTTTCTGTTGACGTTCGGATTGTGTACGTGTAAGAAGCCGATTGTGTACATGTGAAAGGCCGAATATAGTTCGTTTCCCAGGAATGTGTTTGGCGGGCACTGGTATAGTCTACTAGTATAGTAGGTAACGTTAAAGACCACATATTTCGGTTTATAGATTTGTCAACAACGTGTATTATCCAAAATCTAATATTTTTATAGTTTCATTTAACCTTGTTCATTATTAAAATACTTTAGTTTAATTTTTAACTTTGCAGGATTCGCCAAGTTTTCCGTACGTGTGACGTTTTTTTTACGATTATCTTGGAATACTTGACGGATTTACCAAAAATCCCTCGCTTATTATCGCTGGATTGTTAACTAAGCGCTTACGATGACCAAATTACAGTAAAGTTAACTTTATTGTACAACAAACATTTTACAATACTTGTTTATGCAATAAAGACAATTAACAATACTTGTTAAGGCAATTAAAACACTTTACAAAACTTGCTTAACACAACCGAACTTATAGCTTGCTGATTCGCGACTGATTTATCTTGTAGCTTGCTAACTTGCAACTAATTTGTCTTCTGCTGTGGAAGCGGTCTTACATACCAGCGCACTGTGACAACTCTAGAACGTTCTGCCGTCTATCTCGCTGTTCGCAGTATGCATTCACTTGACGTTTCTCGCTGTCGAATATTCTGTGTCATTCCTCGAACATTGTGCCATTTTCTCGTTGTTATTATATTATTATATATAACTGACTTCCAAAAAATTTTACGTTAAAGGCCACTCAAAACAACATTTATCTTTAAAATAACGAATGGTAAGAAACAAGCCTTTATAAAAATGTAGTGAGGTTTATTATCAAGATAACTGAAAAACTTTAGGTTTTTACACAACGTTTCAGAAGTATAAACAAAATATATGTGCGACTGTAACGTTAACGACAAGAATGTTCACCACATTGTCTTTAGTTGTGTCTCACTTTAATTGATTTTAAGTACTTAAAAAAATTTGCGTTGTTAACAATGTTAGGTTATTTCTGAGCTCGCGGTCTCTTCGGCCGGGGCCCTCTCGAATCGGGGTCCATGGCATTTTGCCAGCCGCACCACCCTATTGTTACGCCTCTGATTATATCAGTCCAGCTGTAGGATATCGATAACCCGTGCCGACTAGAAGTTGAAATTTTAGTTTTACAGGTACTGGGGTAACCACTCTGGGACTAAATTTAATTTCACATAAAGAACCAACATATTTATCGCACACACACTGGAGCGTTTTTAAAGGACATTAAATGACACTGGTTTACAGCAAAAATGTTCTATGGATGCCACTATCGTATTCCCATGTTCCCGGTGATTCTGAAAATCGAGATCATTTTGGTTTTTCAATGGATAACTTTTCGAGATAATGCAATTTACCGTTACTCAGCTTTAAAAAATAGCGGTTTCACTTAATCACGTATATCTTACAAACCAATTGAACAATCGTATTACGAAATACGGGAAATGAAAGCAAATGAAATTCTCCATAAACTGTATATGTATATCTTTTCGATACCTCTGATAGTTTCTGAGAAATTAAATTAATCATTTCAGACACCTCTTGTTTTCGATGCAAACACTCTACGAACTCAGGTGTACGTGGCGTATGAGTAACACCCTTTTCTGCTGATATTTTATACAAAAAATCCTTGCGCATTTTCATTTGACCAATCATTATTTTGTTATTTATATATCGATTTTTTTCACTGGTAGCTTAGTTTTTTTCTAAAGGAGCTGGCTTTAACACAAGTGCAAATTATTTACACACAAACTGTTATTTTTTGACTTTTTTCCCTGTTAAAGTTTGAATTTTTGCATTTTACCATCAAAAAAACATAAAATCTGGAATGATTAATTAATTTCTGAGAAATTATCAGGGCGTTCGAAAGGTAATCTATATACGGTATATCATTTGCTGTACCTTGTATTATGATTATTTAATTGGTTCATAAGATATACCTAATTAATTGGAACCACTTTTTTTTTTAAGCTGAATAACGGTAAATTGCAAATATCTCGAAAACGTATCCATACAAAAAAAAAATAACTTGATTTTCGGAATCAGCGAGCGATTTTACATACAAATTGGATAGTGGCGTCTGGAGAACCAAATCGAAATTAATATTTGTGATCCAGTGTAATCTAATTTCAAATAATAATAATAATAGTTTGGCGCTTACACATATGTTAGTGTTTGGCCGAGCTTCTCCTCCGGTTTGTGGCGTGCGCCTTGATGTTGTCACACAAAGCGGAGGGACCTACAGTTTTACGCAGACTCCGAACGACGATTGTATTATTATGAGAAGCTGTTTTTCATGGCAGAAATACACTCGGAGGTTTGCCATTGCCTGCCGAGGGACGACCGCTGTTAAGAAATAACCTTTTTGCTATATTTTTTGCGATGTTGCTTTGACCACGGCTTGAATCCAGGCGTTGCGGAGTGAAAGCGCGCACTGCTTACCACAGCGGCCGACAAATTTCAATTTCATTTCAAATAAGTGTAGGAAAACGTCTTACAGCCACCCTTTAGTTTCGACCAACTCCGGAAAGTTATTTCATTTGTAGTTCTGTAGGCCGATCATGCCGAAGCCTATTACATTTCTGTTTTAGGAAAACGAGACTTCATACTTTGGACCATTATTTCGTGGTACTGTATCGCAGTTTTGTAAAGCTCCCCTATCTACTACCGTTACAGGCAACGACTTCTGACTTTCCGAATGCGGCTTGTTGTCATTTACATTTTCTCAATGGCAATGAAATGTTAGTAATTTAAATAGGTACTTTTTTGCCTAAATAAACGCTTAAGTAGCGATAGAACGATACGAGTACCGAGAGCAGAATACCGATACTTTTGATGAGTACTGAGAATTCGATACTTTTCGACAAGTACTGAGTAAGTATCGACGTGTAAAAGACTTTTTTCATTTAACAAAGTTGTAAAAATCATAAAATATTACGCTATTTCAATTACAATTAATCTATGTATTAATACGCTAACATGAATTTTGTCTCCGTTCGTTTGGTGATTCTACCGAACCGATTTCCAAACCAAGAACACCATTGGAGAGGCAGACTTTTTATGGTTTCAAAATTGGTTGAAAATTGCGGCCTAAACCGTCGTTTAAACATTTTCGTATTTGTGTATAGATGTTGCTGCAACAGGTTCAATTTGCCATGTTTCGCATGTTGTTTCACTTCGTATTTGAAACTAAGCTTTGAAATAAAGATAAATATGAAGATGATGAAAGAAATTATAACGATGAAGTTAAAAAAAAGAAGGTAAAGGTGAAGATAAAGACGAAAATGGAGACAATGGCAGACACATAAGAAAATTTCTTGACTTTTTGAAGTGAAACTTCTTTAGCGCCAGTTGGTTGTCAAATTCATGGGGAATAATGCACACGGAAATGGTTCTAGCGGTTTAGCGGTTTGAAAATAAAAACAAAAACAAAGATGCCTAGAGATAAAGGAAAAACGAAGAGCAAGGTAAATTTAAACACTTTAAGGTGAAGGTGAAGAGGAATATGAAATGAAAATTACTAACAATTTGTACTAATTTACTTCGTTTTTATAAAAGCTTGTCGGCGAATTCAGCGTACATGCATAATTGGTTAGGTATGTATATGTATGTATGCAGATATTTAAATGCCAGTGTGCTATTCGCGCGACAAACTTTTTTAAAAACGAAGTAAATTGGTAAAAATGTTTAGAAATTTTCATTAGAAGTTATTCAAACTCTACCTTTCACTAAATGGCTTTTAGTAACTTTAACGAGACCTTAACTTATTTTATTTTATTCATTTTAGTACAGTTTTGACAAAATTTTCTTGCTAAAAAATCTTTTGTTACACTACTTTATTTTATTCCTGTGATTGTACATGTTAAATAAAAGCTTGTTTTTAAAAAATGTTTTTTTTTACATTAGTTTTTATAAAAATACAACTCACTATCTAAAAAAAACCATACAAGTCCAAATTTCAAACTTTGTAAAAAAATAGAAAAATTCAACAAAATTTTAAAACAACACCAAACTTTTTAAATAAGACTTTAAAAAAAGCTAAGTATGCAGTTTTATATCTCACTGAATTCTATCTCAAGTGAGTGCAAGTTTCAAGTGGCTAAGAAATCGCGTTAATTTTTGATAATTTTTTTTCCTGGCGGTGTCACGCATTTTCTCCCATTCAAAGTATGTTTGACAATTTTTTTTGTATGAAAGAAAATAATAACACCATCCGCAAAAAAAATTATCAACAATCAACGCGAATTTTTAGCCACTGCAATTTCTTAAGCTAGAATTTAATGTGCTATAAAACTGCACACCTAGATTTTTTCTAAAAGTTTTTATAAAAAAGTATGGTGTTGTTTTAAAATTTTGTTGAATTTTCTTACTTTTTTTACAAAGTTGGGAATTTGGATATATGTGGTTTGTTAGATAGTGAGTTGTATTTTTATAAAAATAAAAAAAAAACATTAAACAAACACAAAAAAATAGCGGAAACTGGTCTCAATGTCGTGTCCTTATTATTTTGCACATGACTGTGTCCAACCTGCTCACTTTTACATATTACAGTTTTATCCCGATATGTCCATTAAATTGTATCCCGATATGTCCATTAAAAGTATTTTTGGCCGCTCTCCCCATATAAATGCAACCACTGTGCACTATAGGGATTAAAAAATGACACAGAAAACGCCGAAACACGTAAACTTAATTTTGGGTTCTAGATTACGGATCTGTATATCGTTTTTCTGGATCATGTAATTTTTCCAAGATACTTACATTTCATGTTTTCATTGCGAAAGAAAAAAAATCTAACTTCAACATGGAAAATGTTACTCGTACACCATGTACAAGTACGGCCACGTACATTATTTCCTGCTGCTATTTCATACAACAAATTATTGCACATTTTCATTTGACCATTCACAACTTGTTTATTTATCCATCGATTTTCAACGTTAAAAGCTTGATTATTAGCAAAAGAACAGGCTTTAATGTTGAAAAAATTACAATTATTTTTAAAAATTGTTTCTTGTTGAAGTTTGATTTTGTTTCATAAAAATGAAAATATCTTAGAAAAATAACCTAATCTATTACCAGATCTATACTCCCAATTTTAAGTTTATTTGTTTGGGCGTTTTTTGTGTCGTTTCGAAAAAATTATGACAGTCGGCAACACTGTTCATGCTGTTATTGGTTACGTTTTATTAAATAAATTTGTTCAGTTGTGAAGCATCAAATTATCAAAAGAGGAAAAGTATTTTTGCAAAATATACTCGCAATGTGAATTTTATTATAAAGATGTTTATTTATCATGTTTATTACAATGTTTAGTACTTAATATTTTGATACTTCCAATGAGTCGTTTTTTGTGAAACTGAATATACTTTCGTCATCTTTCGCGGAGTAGATTGGCCTTTTAACAATTGTTCAAAGAGTACTATACATGTAATTCATTATTAAAAAATCAAGTTTTTTAGTACTATTATCTCTCTCAAAAAACTGCAAATTTAAAAATATATATCGAGCCATAACCGCCAAAATAACGTAAGCGACATTTTTTTCAAAATTTTCTAGATGCTCTAGGAATATTTCTGCAACAAAAAGAAAATTTTGAAAAAAATGTCGCTTACGTTATTTTGGCGGTTAGGGCTCGATATATATTTCTTTCTTAGAAACTGTCACGTTCAAAAGTCCTGAAATTTTTCATGTATATAAGCTACAAGCAAGTGGCAGTGGTATGACTAATGACGGCAACACAGCCAATAGAGCATTTTACCGTACAGATCTATTAGCATCGATCACAGGCGTGAATGTAAATTTTTTAGAGCACTTGCATACGAGTTTAAAAGCACTTTCGTCCGAGTTCGACAGTGACTCTGAACGGTTAAATGCAAATATGTATATGCATATACGTTGCGGGGGCCGGTCCATTGCTTCGCTGGCTGGTTGCACTTGGGTGTGTTCATACGGCCGGCGGTGGTGCTAGGCCTGATGATTCTGCCAGAGAGCTTTCGGTGATTTCTCAAAAATTCGGTTCGCTTCTGCTCTTCCCGTAAGTGTTCTCTCTCAGTTGTCGCGCACAACTTGGCGGGTGTGTCTGGTTTCCGCAAGTTGGCTGCGGCTAGTTGTTGGCCATCCAGCATGATGGCGATCCCTCTTTTCCTGAGAAAGTCCATTCCCAAAATTATGCGTTCAGCGAGATTTGGGATCACTGAGACCAGCGTCGTCGTTGCTCGTCCGCTGTACTTGATATTAACGGAGTACGTATACGAACTTGAGATGCACGTTTGGTCAGCGAGTTGCACGTTGCGATGGCTGAGCCGTGGTCGGATCATACTCTTCTCCAAGTGCTTGCGTACGGTTTTGTCGACATACGTGACCGTGGCGCCGGTGTCCACCAGTGCTCGCACACTCATGCCCTCGATCACTACGTTGGCGTAGAATCGGCCATCCAATCTTCTTCCGCGCTGTACATTCGTATAAGCGGAAGCGGCGGGGAGCGGTGCCGTTGCTGAGTTGCGCGTTCTGGCGGGCGGATTAGCATCGGATGAGCTGGCGGTGTCGCATAGGCAGTCTCTGGAGAGAATGTTGTCCTGGCCACATCTGGAACAGAATAGTTTCTTAACTCCTCGGCATAGGAAGCGGCGGTGTCCGTGTGCTTTGCAACGCCAGCAGGATTTCTCTCTACTGTAACCTTCGTCCAGGGGGAGTAGGCTGTGTGCCGTCTGTCTATTTTGTCTGGCTTCTTCGCTCTTCAGGAGCTCAAATTCATCGGTGAGCTCCATCAGCTCTTCAATTGTCCTGAACTCACCCCGCTTAACAAAGAGGCGGTACTCCACGCGTAGGCCATCGTAGATGCGCTCCAGGTGGTCCTCCTTGTACATAGTCGGGTGTTGGCGTATCAGGGTTTGCAGTGCCAGGATGTAATCTTTCGCTTTCTCTCTGCTCTGTTGCTTTCGTTGTCGGATGGCATCTTCCAGCTGGCTCATATACCGCCTTGGCAGGAAGAAACTCTTCACTTCGGCAAGGAATGCAGCCCATGAGCGGATATGCGGTTTTCGCACGCGATACCATTGAAGGGCCTTCCCGCTTAACACCTCAGGTAGGATTGAGAGGAGGTTGTCCGGTGGAATGCGGTAGCACTCAGCTAGTTCTTCGATTCTCTCGAGGAAATCGTGCAGCGCGTCGCCTCCCGAATAGTGCACACCCCAGCGACGGACGGTGTTCATTAGTTCGGCGTCGCTCATCTCGCTGCTTCTTGGCGTTATATGCCCAGTCTCTTCTGGTTGTGGGCTTGTGTTGTCGATCTGGANTCTCAGTAAATCCTCCGTTGACTTGCGGTTGCGCTTTGCTTTTACATATGCGCTGGGCGCGTTGCGCAGGTCGGCGACTGTGTATCCCTCTACGAAAATTCGATGTCGCTTGCACTCTTCTATCAACTTCTCCTTCTTTAACAGGTATGTGCAGCTGAGGGAGTCGACGTTCAGCGTATTGGTTTTGCTCTCGCTGGCGCGTGTGTCATCTGTTGGTTGTGGTGTGTGTGTGTGGTGCTTGTAAAATTTTTTGCACATGCGCCTGCAGAGCTGGGTCCCTGCTCGGGCGCCATTTATGAGGTGGGTTTTGTCAAAGGCTGAGGTGAACTCAGCCGATCCAGAGTCCGGCGAAGGTCCCACTAACCCCCACCAAATAAAACACACTATTTTCGTGTATTTACTTCGAACACACACACACACACACACGGCGCTACGACTAGAGTGCTAGCAACCTTATGTCCAAAGAGAGGGAGAGCGAGAGAGAGGTGACGTTCGTTGTGCGGAGCGGATGATGGCGGGAGCGCTAGCAGCACGGCGGGTGATTCTCAACCACTGTTGAGCAACGGTTGGGCAGCGGCGACGGTACCGCGGGTGACTCTCGGCAACAGCGGAGCAACGGTTGAGCAACGGTGGGAGCGCTAGCAGCACGGCGGGTGATTCTCAACAACTGTTGAGCAACGGTTGGGCAGCGGCGGCGGCACAGCGGGTGACTCTCGGCAACAGCGGAGCAACGGTGGGAGCGCTACGACGGATGATAAGCGGCAGCGGGTGACTTCTAACAGCAACTGGCCCTCGGCAACCGGTGGAGCGAAACGACCTAGCAAGACTCACTCCAGGCACCGCCATCCCCCTGATCGCACTCTACAAAAGTAGGGGCTGGAGCGGGTCGGCGATGTCGGAGGCTCAACCAGCCGGCGACCAATTAGGATGCCTAAAAGGCGTGCAATCCGGGTCTGCCGGCGGGTTGAGTCGTACTTGGTTTTGGCTTGGCCAGTCGGTGACACATTGGTGCGCCAGCAGGCACACCGGCTGATCGACCGATTGGTTACGCCGAGCTTGGCTTGGCTGGCCGGCAAGACATTAACGCGCAAGCACGCCACTAGCTCATCGACCAGTCAAGTCAGCTACTCACCTAGCAAGACTGACCTGACTGCGCACTTGTTAAGCCTTTTATACCTGTGTTGTGAGCGAAGTGGTTGGTGAGTTATTCGGGCATGCTGCTGGTGTGCTGCTAGCAGTGCTCACTTGGTGTAGTGTGTATGTACAATGGTGTGTGTATGTACGTCGCTGTATGTATGTCTGTATTTACATGTACGGTGGAGTATGTATGTACAATGTTGTATGTATGTGCGGTGCAGTATGTATGTACAATATTGTATGTATGTACGATGCTGTATGTTATTGTATCGTAGCGGATATGCTACGTTACAACATGTAACCATAAGTGGGCGTGGCTACACTCATTTTTCAAAAATGTATAATATTCTTATTTGTCGTCTAAAGGTAATTGTCAATATCAATTTTGAGTGAATAATCTTCAGTAGTTACTAAAATATCGCACTTTTCGTAATTCTGAAAACTACCGTTATATGGGAAGTGGATGTGGTTACGGTCCGATTTCGCCCATTTTCAGTACCATCCTACCCTGGGTAAAGGGCAATCTACATACCAAATTTCGTTGATAAATCTCAATTTTTGCTCGAGTTATCCTGTACACGGATAGACATGACTTAGTTGACTTCTCTTTTCACTCTGATCATTTATGTATACATTTGTCTATATCTATCTTGATTCGTTTTGGCTGTTACAAAACAACCGTTATAATCTCCTTGTGCACAAGTGCGCTCGGGAATGAAAAGCATGTAATTTTATACTGTAATTATTCCGATTTTATTGAATAAAAATATCGAAAAATTAAATAAAATTAAATAAAACTTCATTGATTTTGCATATTTAAGAGGAAATTTTGTTTATACAGTAAAACCCGCTTAAATACCTCACGAAAAATGTCAGCTTTGAAGTATACGTATTTATTTAAGATTTTTCAATTAAATTACGCTGCCACTGAGATTCAAAACATGTAAATATGTTAAGGAATTTTAAAAGAGCACTTAAAAGAGGATAAATATTGGTAAAATGGTAAATGGGGTACGAAAAATTGAGGTACTTAGACGGGTTGGGTAAATAAGCGGGAAGGTACTTAAGAGAGGGATTTTCTTCAGATTAGATTCAAAAATTCACATTGCCCAAAAATGTTGTTACTTAAGCGGGCTTGGTACTTAAGCGGGTTTCACTGTATAAGGAGCTGTTTTCAAGCTTTTAAGATCAATTTTTTATGCATATTTTTGTCAGCCGTGCTTACATATGAAAATTTGTACTTTAAGTTGTATACTTTTCCACGATGTATTTATGTACTTACATATATACATATGTATTACAGAATAAAAAGAAGAGAAAATATACTTACCACTTACAGGGCTTAAATATAATACTAATAAGGTATACCATATTTACAGCCTAATTATCTGTCTCAAATGATAGGCTGCACAAACACTCCTTGGCAGACGCTGCTTCATAAATTAGTCCGGAAACAACTTTCTGGCTGGTTTCAATATAACCGAGACGAGTTCAACGTAATCTTCGTAAAGCAAGACAAGGACGAAAGATAGAGTTTTAAAGGTTGTTAATTTAATAACTAGTCTTAAGATGCGAGTAATTTTTCAGTTGCTGTAGTAGTAGTTTCTCATAGCTGATACAACGTATTCAGTTGATTCGCTTAAGACATCAAGGTTTAATTATCAAGTCATTCATAAAGCTAAAGTTGGTTCACAACAACAACAAAATACATTTCGACTTATGAGATAAGTGAATATCCTATGTAATTATTTACACTGTTCGGTAGTCGGCTAGGGAATTGAAGAAGCAAAATTTTTCTTAAAGTCTGGATTTTATATAGAAATGTATTTTCTCCGATTTTTCAGATTGGCGATTTTAAGCGCTCTTTTCAACTGAAGTTGCATCCTGTAAAACAGTTCAAATTAATGTAAGTGCAAATTCAGATTTCTCTGGTCAGAAAACCCCCAGTTTTAAATGCTGCTCTGCGACCATCAACTTGAAATTAACCCTTTGAAGACCAATTTAAGTTTGGTGAAGCGAAAACTTTTTTGGCGGCATGTTATTGTTGGTTTATCCTTAAATATGTACTCGTATAATCGTTGAACGTTTATGATTTTTGGTTTGTTGCTTATTAATGTTTACAAAGCCCCTGAAGAACCAAAAACATGTTTGATGTTTTCATTTCATTTTCTTTATTGAACTTTATAACCTGAAAACATTTGTTATATATAGCAACATTTATGTTGCGCACAAGTAGTCTCAAAGAAAATACGCTGAAAACTAATTGGTTCCATAATAATGGCACGTTAAAAGGTAGATTTTAAAATAACCCCTTAGAAAAAATATTTCAAACAACAAAATTAATAAACCAAAATGTCAATGTTGCCATGGCTTATAGCCTTCGGTCTTCAATATACAATTCAGACTTTCAGAGAAACTTGGTTTCGTCAAAAAAACTGAAAATGTCGTACAGTGTTGTAATACCAAGAAAAGTATGTATATAAATTTCTATTTTTAACCGACTTCAAAAAAGGAGGAGGTTATTAAATCGTCGGAAATTTTTTATTTAAATATACCTATATTATGGCAAAACTTTGGACTGCGTTTACCGATTTCTATAATTCTTTTTTTATAGAGTAGGTGGTACCTCAGGTTTAGATCAGATCATTGGATCATGAAGAAATTAACGGTACTCTTAAATGTTTATATGAGAAATGAAGTCGGTTATGTTTTTTTTTTTGCTTAAAAATTACTTGTATTCAAACAGTTTTATTTAAAAACCTTGTTTTTTATTAACAGTTAGCAAGATATTTGATAATTGATTCTTAGAGCAAATTATTTTCCGAAAACTTTTGAGTGAAGTTGAAGTGACCGATTACCGATAACCGATTTAAGAATAGTAAACTATTATCCTCATGTTAAAGAAGACCTCTCTGCAACTCCAAAGCCAATATGTGTCGTGTTATTTTTATTCAAAGACTGCATATTTTAATTTAAAATAAAATTTATATGAAAAAAAAGTTTCTTTAATTTTCCTGATAAAATAATTAATTAGTTTAAGATAACATACAAAATTTCTTTAGATTTGCTACGAACGTAAATATATATGAATATAAATGCTTTCGTCTGGACTGTTATCATATGGTCATAGCTGCAGCTTTACTACTAACTCCTCCCGCTAAGATTCCTCTGTTTACTTCAGTACTGCGATCTCGAGAAAACCAATTTGTTTTTACTTCTAGCCCTTCTCTTGAGAGTCATTACTTCCCTTACTTTAGACTTGAGATTATCCCTCATACCAAGTGTTGACGAAAATTATTCCATTGATTTCAGTTAAATTCATAAGAATACTGACATGCTGAATTGGATGAATACAGTCCGATTTGATCCTTTGCCCTTGGCTGCCCGGCTGCTGTTCTGTTGGATTTTTGATGAGGGTCGACACTCGCAACGGAAACGAAATACTCGGAAACGGAAATGAATCGAAATTTTAAATAGAATTGGTAATACACGGCTATTGCGGATATGTAATTGTATGTTCGTGCATTCAAGTAAACATAAGTAAGTGTATGTTGAAGAGTTGTTTAAGTTCCATAACAGAGACCCATAAACACATCAAGAATGTACTTTTGCTAGCAGGCATACATTTTTGTTTGGGAAAGAGAGAGTCACTAAACAGAGATAGACAAGGTCGGGTGGTAAAAGAATTTGATGAAGAATAGGAATGAGTATAGTTCATCAGAGTATTAGTAGTAATAGTGTAGAGTTGAAGATAAGAAAATTTTGCGCAGAAAATTTAACAGATTCAGTATCTAGTTAGTTGTTGAGCAGAAAATCTTAAAAATACTTAATTACTTGAGTTTTGCGGGCAAATTACACTTACCTTCGCTATCAGTGAACAGCTGTTGCTTAAGCGAAATGTGGATGTTGGAAAGTCTTTTCAGTACAACATAATAAAATGCACGACACGTGTGTGCGTTCCTTTCTAAGGTTTCCTTAGGACGCTAATACTGCATTCATCAGCTTCGTCTAACTCAGCTTGTGAACAGCTGACGCGCTTATGGTGGGTTTCACACTGTTACAGTCACCGTTGGTCGGGCATGTGCGTGGTCAAAGCAAATGTGGAGACAAGGGGCGCCTGGAGGTTGATGACGACTGACGAATAGTTTGTTTGTAGGGTGGTTCTGTTGACAGGCGAAGGCTGCTGCCACTCTATCGGGCAAGAGCAGCGATGACGGAATGCTTTGGTGGCTGTTTCACTACAGGCTAGTCGACAGCTTTGCACGTTTCTAGGTGGGTGATGATTGCGTGGTTGGTTGGGCTGGCTGACTCGTCTTGCTTGTAGTCACATATGCTTATTTAAAATTGTTCGTATACATTCATAAAAACGTGTGTGCGTGTGTATGTAGGTAGGCCGACTTTTATTTTTGCAGGTAATACGCTTGTAATGTCTCTTGTGAGCAAAAACAACAATGCCGGGTTGTGGTATGTAATTACTTGACGACTACAATTTTTCTTTTTGCAAGTACTTGTGTCATACGTATGCGCACAGGGCTTATCCTTGAAGCAATATCGTATGCAGCTTTTTACATTTATTGTTGTCTGCAATTAAATTAATTCAGTACACGCACCTCATTTGCTGTAGTACCAGCGCATTAGCTGAAATGAACTTTTGTGGCCGAGAAGTCATTAAGAAGAAAATTCGTTCCGGCGTGCCAATGAGTCAGTCCTTCGAGTGCCTATTGAGGCATTCGTTGCCAATGCATGTTCACAATCGAGCAACAGGAACAGCACACATACACAATTACGCGCGCATATACAACACACACACAGGCCATAAGCGTTTTTGAAATCCGGTCCTCTTGTTGCGCCACTGTCACAG
Organism: Rhagoletis zephyria; assembly: GCF_001687245.7. Lineage (NCBI taxonomy): Eukaryota > Metazoa > Arthropoda > Insecta > Diptera > Tephritidae > Rhagoletis > Rhagoletis zephyria. Next base: position 22,126 of record NW_016158303.1, on the reverse strand, counting down.
TCAAGTTCAATTTTCACCTCACCTGACGAGTATATCTATTAAGGTGGATTCTATCGGGGGAGTTGGGGGAGTTTGAGTTCGTGAAGAGTAGTCTCCTTTGTGTACAGGTGCTATCGTGTCGTTGTTGCTGTGGTGTAACTAATCAACTGTACATATTGCTTGTCTCATCGTAAGCAACTCAAAAATCGTTTGCCAAACGCCCGTACTAATTACTTCCAAGCACGCGAGCACTGCACAATTTTACGCACGAATTTGCATGTAAATATTATAGTTTATGGGTTTTTTTTTACTGATAATGCGATTTTTGCGTCTAATATCAACACGGTTTTAACGCGAAAGTCAACGCTTCATCGCCTGATGCTGATGCGGTGAACAAACATTACGCACCCTTCCGCACTTGTTCCCACACCTTTAAAATCCGTCTTTTTGTACGCGTACTACTGAGTATGTGCGTACATTCATTGAAAAAAACTCACCGATATTCTCTCGTCACTCGCTGGGTACTCACTTCACGCTCTGTGTCTTTGCACCGCGCTCTGGTTTATGCGACGCTTTCCTACGACCATACACTTAATTTCTTCACGTAATTGTTGCTGGCACTTCCTTCCCTTGCGATAAATTTTCACTACAACAAGTATGCCACTTTTTACTATACACTTTTCTCACTAACACATTCCTAAATTAACTGTCATTTTCTTTATATCAATTATAAGACATCTATGTTTCAAGTACTATAATTAATAAAAATTTATTCTCAAAATAAATGCGAAAAAATGTTGATAATATGAAACCCGCATGAATCCTGCAGCGCCTTCAGTATTCCTACTAAATTTTGCAGCTGTTACGTTTTCCAATATGCTCACCAATCCAGCGACATTACAATCGCGTTTACCTTTGTGTTGGCTGCCTTTTTATTGTTGGCACTTGAGTTTGACTCTCATGAGTCGCCTGCAAATTCACCACTGTCGTCGAGCGACAGAGATTGTTAACACGATGAATTCCTGTATTTCTATATATGTGTGTGTGAGGACAAGAGCCACGGCATGGCGTAAATAAATGGCGTTTTCACAGGATATTTCAAATGCTGCTAAGAGTAGGTATTTCGCTGTTCTCAGAGGTTGCGCACTCTCTTCCATGATGCATATGATTGTAAAATCACTGAAAGAAACTAAGATTTCTATCTTTTTTTGATTCATTTTTTTTTTTTTTATTCTCTTGATTTATGTGAAAGCCTGTTCCTTTATAAAAGCATCAACGAAGAAAATTTATTCATAAATAAAGTTGTAAATAGTAAATGAAAATGCGTAATAATTTCTTTTGTTTTATGAAATATTACTAGGAAAGAATATTACTCATACGCCATGTATGAACTATTAATGTAATCCTATGTATATTCATGATTCAATTATTATAGGTTTTGTAAGTAGCTTTTGTTCTAAATTTTGACACTCCCATCCGCAGGGTTCTTTTTGGAGGTAGGATGAAAGGGGAAGAATTCAATCACCTTTCAAAAAGTAGCGAAGTTTCACAAAAAGGAGTTCATAATAGTGGATGGTAGTATTAAAAAAAAAACAATTTTCCTTATTAATTTTATTTATTTATTTATTTATTTAATTATAAGTCTTTGGAATACAATCCTTACAGACTATGTACTTAACTAATTTATAGATTACAAACTAATTTTGTGCATAAATCAAACCACTTATAAGGCAGAATTAAGCATCGAGAAAAAAGCATCACTTTGCATCGAAAAATCCAAGGTGATAGCATCACTTAGTGAATTAAACTCTCGTAAAGCACGATTAACAGGAGCATTACAAGCGTATTGCGTTTTCGTATTAATCCCATAGAACGGACACACATTGCGAAGATGCCGTTGAGGAACATTAAACCGAATCCTTTCTAATAAGTATGGACAGTCAATTAGGCCCTTGATAATTTTGAAGGAAAAGGACAAAGAGAGTATAGATCTTCGACTCTCCAAGGATTTGAGATTTATCAGCATAAGACGAGCAGCATAAGGTGGTATGGGCTCCACAAAATTTAACGACCAAAGAGCATACTTAAGAAAGCGTTTTTGTACTCTCTCCAGTCTATTTATAGCTGTCATAGTACTAGGTCGCCAAATAAAGACAGCATATTCTAAGTGAGACCTGACAAAAGAAGTATAGAGAACTTTAAAAGTATATGGGTCACAAAATTTTGCGGTATTGCGCCTAACAAAACCCAGCATTGAGTACGATTTAGAGGTTACGTGGCTAATATGACTGTTGAAAGAAAACTTGCTATCAAATATAACCCCAAGGTCCTTAATCTCACTAAGACATTGAAGTTCACAATTTGATATACTGTATTTTGAGCGAAGAATATTAGATGACTTAGAATAGGTCACGTGAAAGCATTTAGATGCATTTAAGGACAGATGAGACTTATGACACCACAGATGTAACTTGGAAATGTCATCTTGTAATTTCATTGCATCATCAGGCGTCTTAATAATTGAGAACAATTTTAGGTCATCAGCGTACAGGAGACATTTAGCAAATGTAAAGCAATTACTGATGTCATTAATAAAAAGATTAAATAATAATGGGCCTAGTATACTCCCCTGTGGTACCCCTGAAGAGGCAATAAAGGGAATAGAGGATACCCCATCCACAGTGACAACACTCCGCCTGCTGGATAAATATGAACTTAACCATGACAGAAAGGAGGAATGAAAACCAAGGCATCCCAGTTTATAAAATTTGCTTTAGTCATTAAAAATAAATATTTGTATGTAATCTTAATTAACTCACACCAGCGAGGTGATATGAATGACTAACTTGTAGTGCATTAAATTTCCTACAAAAAAGTTTTACAACACCAAATCGCTAATATGCACATTTCTTGAGATATTGGACTTTGAAGTTGATCAACAATTTCTACAATTTAGCTTAATAGGCCATGAAATTCCACACTACCTTAACTTCAAAGCCCAATATCTCAATAAATATCGATGTTAGCGATTTGGTGTTCGGAAACTGGATTCCCTACAAATTTTTCATTTATATTTTTTCCATAGCTCTTATTATTTTCGATATAAAAAACGAGAATTTCATGAAAAAATATGGGTTTAGTGATCTGCACTACCTCGCTGGTGGGAGTTAGGATTACACCGCAATGAACGCTTTCGTAGGGCCTTCAATTCTGAAAAAAACATCATTGAAGAACAGCCATCACTGAAGAAAAAATCTCAAAGCCTTGGGCGGGTACTTAATGTTAATATTAAGGGTTCAAATTTTCAGGGAGTAGGAGTGAAAAAAACAATAGTTGCACCACTTTGAGAGTTTTTCTGTGTTTTTTTTTTTGCCTTGCAAATTTTCTTGGTATCATGTAGGATTAATGGATATAAAGAATATATTTATTTGTGGAAAAGCTATATATGCAATTTTTATAAAAAAGACACCAAATAACAACTCGATTGCTTCTAACATGGTAACGCGAGTTCTTTGACGTTGCACTTTTTGGGCCAGTTTTTCAGTGAAAATTTAGTCTTATATCCCGTAAACTGCGTTTATCTTGCCCAGCTCGATCGTTTAAACTAAGTTTAAACCGTAAATACTACGTTTATACGCACAGAATAATCGACTTAATTGAAAGCGCATTGACAAGGTACACATTTCCCTTTAGTGTTTATACTTACGGCTTTATATCGGCATCAAAGTAACCGTCTTCAAAAGCAAACAAAATAAGCTGTTTTCATTTGACATTTTATAAGTTAACATAATGGAAAGTGATAAAAATCTAGTTTTATTCGGCATTATAAAATCGTGGCAAAGAAAAAGAACGATTATTATTAATCAGCTTTTAAATACTGATGCGATTATTTGGAATTTGAGCGGAAACGCCTAACCTTCAATACGCTTTGAGTGAGAGCGGTGTTTATACACTCTTTCTAGCTGTCTGGAGAAATAAACTACCGATTTGAAATGGAGTGCGAACCAAAACACTTCGCTCTTTCAAAGCGAACTGAAATTCAGTTTATACATATGTTTTGAATCGCGGTGAAATGAATTAAAGCGACTTATGCATGCGTATAAACGTAGTAAAACATTGGCTAAGACAGTCCCGATTGGTGATTCGCGCTGGTCGAACTCAGGAAGAGTGAAAAGGAACGCAGCTACTGAACGACTGCGTCATACACGCGATCAACACCGTCAAATCAGAAGTGCCGTAAGGGTGCAATTACATCGCGCTAGTGACTAAACGAGCCGATAGATACGGTTTGACAATATTATATTGCGTCAAAGTCTCATTGTGGTGCGTAGGTCAATGCCTAAATACTTTCGTTGACTCATTAACGAGAACAATTGCGCGCTTTACTTTACAGCGACTTGGCAGAATCGATAGGTCTCCACGAATGTCGCCAGTTAAGGGAATTTCGTCTCTTTAAGCTATATGAATTTCTGTATATAAACGATACTCACCTATTTTGTTTTGTTGTCGCCCGCGAATGAAAAACAAACATTTCTGAAAAAAAGTACAAATTTCACTACTAAAAATTAAAAAATGTTCTTGAACGTTGCAAAGAAATTTGGAAAAGAAATATCATTGTTTTTGTTTTTAGGAGTAGGGTGGGAGCAAAATGTATTTAACAAAGTATGATTGAATTAGACATTGCTCTCAGAAGAACCATTCTTTAAAGTCAAATTGGACACATTTTTTATGAATTTTGAACCGGTTGTTTATATTGTTTGGCATAAAAGTACATTAAAAGAGAGCCGACCTGAGTTGCCAATCACACCTTGTTTAATACACCATGGGTAGGAGTGTCATTGATAAAATTAGAGTGAGAGAAAGTTTTTCTTACAAAACCTTTCATTATTGAATCGTGTTTGAATCCATTTGACAATTCGCAAATTTATTTATCAATCCAATTTCTTCGTCGATAGCTTAAAATTTATGGAAAAGAACACAAACGAAAAGAATTTACAAAAGGATCAGTCCAGCGTCTTCGCCTTGACCTGCAGGCTGTGAACGTAGAATACGTGCTATTATTAAGATCACATTCAAGTTAAAAACGAACAATATGAATTGCAAAATATTAATAATTACCAATAGAGAAACAGATCCGCATTAGCTTCTATCATATGTACCATCAACATATAAGTAGACATATACATATATGCCATGACGTGTATCATTACTTGGATTCATTTTTATTTCATTTCATACTACCGAAATTTGTATTACTTTATATATAATAACCTAGGTCCCCGTATTAGTATTCATCTTCGTGTTCGTCTTCACATTATCTTTGGATTTGCACATAAGTTAGCTAAGACTTCTGAAACGCCTGGCAGTCCTCCAAAATATAGTTAAGAAATAAACAAATCGCATACGTCTGGTATTGTGATACATTCCTACATATTTCATGTGCCTGGTGAATTAAGTTAAATTTGATTTTTTAAATACGTGATAACGCTCCTACACGCAGTTCAGAAATAAAGCCTTTTTAAACCCATTTCATTTGATACCCATATTTTTAATAATTGCTTTGACTTATTTAATAAATTGAGTTTACCTTCTTAAACAGGTGGCAACCCTATTTAATATTCTATATATTCAAACTAAGGCTATCTTACTACCTTCGTTTCACGTAATATTTTAATATTTCATATAACTTATGCAGACCTTATTTAAATTATAATTTTAAAACAGGTGGCAACCGTGTTCGACATATTTTAAAACCAAAACCTTATTAAACCTTTTTCGTCTGACACACATATTGCGATAAATAATTAAATTGTGTATCTAAAAAAAGTAAGTGCGCCTGGGCCACACTGGAGAAGTGAAACTTACGTTACATATTTAGTTTGTCTCATAACCAAAAATTGTTGCGAATATTCGCATTCGCATTCGCAACCACGGAGCTTCCGCATTAATTTTAACATTCGCATTCGCTTTCGCAGTCGAAATAATCAATGCGGAGCTTTTGTGAATGCAAATGTTGCGCAAGTTTCTTTAACTTTGATAAAATGTCTTTAAACATATTATTGCTTAAGCTATATAACCGAGCTATCAATGGGAAGTCATACAAGTTCCCACTTCTACTTGACCTTTGACGTACGTCAAAGAGAACATAGTCCTTTTAATAATATTTTTTTTTGTTTTCTGTGTCTTAAATACCTCCATTTTGATTTGCTTTTGATGTTACATACCGTCACCTTAATTCACAAAGGCCCTAACCAGCAAATTTGTTATTTTACAGGAGAAGCAAAAAAACATTACAAAAATCAATTCATTCATGCGGATAGGACATTTTAAAAAGTGGCATAACTCTGTTGTTTTTGGTACTAACACCTGTGAAGGTGTATTTTAATATCCAACCAAAAGCTGTGAAAAATGCAGTTTTAAAAAAAGCGTTGGTTTGGGCCTTTGTGAATTAAGATAACGATATATTCGTTTCAATTATTTCAAATGGGGCTCTTTGGGATCTTTTTTTTGGGAAAAATTAAAAAAAAAACAATATTTTTTTCACAGGGATATACATTGGATCCTTGGCTAAAAACGTCCGTGGTAAAACTCTTTTCTTTGCTATTTAAAGTCAAACGTAAGCTCCTTAAATAGGGATTTCCAGCAGAAATGGTCAACGTCTGGCTATAAAAAGAAAAGGCTATAGGTCTGACCTTTAATTAGATAAGAATTACGTAACTATCTGAGACCCTCATCACCCGTGATTCCAATAATTCAAATGCTTGTAAAAAAGGGGGCGTTAAAAAAAATAGCAATATTCTGATCCGATTCGTCTGACAGCCACTACTTTGAAAACAAAATTTTGTTCACAATTTTCATTCCTACAAAATAAAAATTGATTTTCATAGATTCAAACATATATCTGCTTTTGCTTAGGGTTATTTTTTTTGTTTATTTTTTCTATCTATATGTATATGTATCCCTACATCTACCCTGTTTGTTCTAATTACATTTATTTGATTCCGTTTTCATTTATCTTCATATTTATCTTTATACTCTATCGATAGTAACATCAATCAAAATATCTACAAAAAAACCGATAAAAATGTCGATACCAAATTCGATAAAAATATCGAAGCAAAATCGATAACAAAATCGATAGTAAAATTGATAACAAAAACGATAGCAAAATCGATAAAAATATCTATAAAATTACCCAAAGCGAAATCGATAAAAATATCTATAGCAAAATCGATAAATATCGATAACAAAATCGATAAATATCGATAACAAAATCGAAAAATATCGATAACGAAATCGATAAATATCGGCAACAAAATCGATAACAAAATCGACAAATATCCATAACAAAGTCGATAAATATCGGTAACAAGATCGATAGATATCGATAACAAAATCGGTAAATATCGATAACAATGTCGATAAATATCGACAAAAAAATCGATAAATATCAATTGAAAAATCGACAAATAACGGTAACAAAATCGACTAATATCGATAACGAAATCGACTAATATTGAAAGCAAAATCGACGAAGAATATCGCTAACAAAATAGTTAAAAATATCGATTACAAAATCGATAACTCGATAGAAATATCGATAAAAATATCTATTATTCTATCGATAAGCCTCGAAAATATCGATAGCAAAATTGATAACAATACCGATAAAAAGTCGATATCAACCGATAAAAATAAAAATAATTTTGTTGATGTCTCGGGAATCCCGAAATTCTCTAAAATCCCAAAATAGTTGCCAGATTGAGTCTCTGTGTCTCTCGCTATATCCTTTCCTCTTTAATTACCTTTATTTTTAATCTTTCTCCCCTATCTTCATCTTTACTTTTATCGGTATCCTCATCCTCATCTTTGTTTATCAACATATTCCCCTTCACCTTTGCCCTTATATATATAAGTAAAGTGTTTATGTTTACCTTGGTCTTCGTTTTTTACCTTCATCTTTACACATCTTTGTGTTTGTTTTTATTTTTACCTTTGCCTTTATAATTTTCTTTATCTATGTACGTACTCACCTTTACTTTCATCCTTGTATTGGTATTTCTAAGTGTTATCCTCTAACCTTTTATTAGCAAGTTTTTGTTAAATTCATACCATACGCATACACACTAGAAGTATTTGTTTCAGCCCCAACCATTTCCGTTGCACGATTTCCGTTGCATCATTTCCGTTGCATACACACAAGAAGTACTTGTCTCAGCCCCAACCATTTCCGTTGCACCATTTCCGTGTGCTATTTCCGCTGAATTTGCCAATTTACTCCCAACCAACCAAACGCCGCTAAAGAAGTTTCACTTCAAAAAAACATTCCACATATCTGTGTTCATATGGAAAAGTAGCTTATGTCGAAAGGCTGGCTTTAGTATAATGCGGCATTCCCTTTACTCTATAAACGGCAAGGAATTTTTTGATGAGACTTAATAAGAATATTGACTTGCTAGTATCGGAACTACTTCTTGCACGTTTATTTGCCAAAAGTTCTACAACAGCTCAGCGCCAGTGAGTCATTCGCAATCGTATGCTGCGAATGCCGATTTATACTAAAGCCAGCCTTTCGACATAAGCTACTTTTCCATACGAACACAGATATGTATGTCTTTACATACATACGCTGCGATTAGGTTATAAATATTGCGCCATCTCTTACTCAAAAGCCGAAATACCTACGCACATATACACTCTGTCTCCTATTGTCGCTATAACCTATAGTCTCCATACAACTGATTGTTCAGATATGAGATTCTTTGTTATACCTTCTCCATATATGCAGCTAGAAACATGAAATTTCGCACTATTTTCACTCAATATCAACAGAAAGTTTACAGTAAAATTAACAAAGATCGGTTCACTATAACCTATTTATTGCCTCCATACAACTCATTGTTCAGATATGGGGTTTTACTTTAAAAATCCTTTATTTGGTCAGCTAAAACCGATAAATTTCGTAAGCCTTTTTATAAATAATAATATAAAGTCTACTGAGAAAATCGTCAAAATCTATGCTGTATGAGCTTTATCTCTTATACCACTGATTGTTCAGATACCAGTTTTTGCGATACTAAATTGTGTTACCGGTTTACATATCGATCACCGATATATATGTACCTCCTCTATCTATGTATGATGTGAATATATAAATTTTTCAAAGATATTCATGAAAGGTATGAAGCCTTCGGCATAGCCAGCGCTGCTCTTACTTGTTTGGTGTAATTTTAGCGTTCATACAATGTAATTAGCCGGAATGTGTTTTTTTATATATATTTTAGTTCAAAGGAAAAATTTTAAGACTAAGCTACTTTTCCGGCGGCTACTGCAAGCTATATTCAAGGGCTGTTTGTTGAACTGTTGGGTAGTGATAACCATGCATTGAACAATCGGCCTTATGTATCCTTTTCTTGACTGCCTGTTGAACTCGTCTTCTCGGTAATCGCGTCGACTGCTTTATCGTCACATGTATAAAACGTCGTTAACTATGTTTACCGTGAAGATAAATTTAACATGAAGCCGGGAGAACGGCCCATAGCCAGATCTTTCGTGAGTATAACCATCTTCAGGGCAAGAAATAAACTTTAACAAACGAAATATAAACAGCATTTCTGTATGAGTATGGTTTTGAAGTTATGGTATAAAAAAAACAATATATTTTTAGAGTAATTTCAAATGTGTGATTTGATAGAAATATTTCCCAAACCGGCAGACTTCTATGTAGTACTTGCATTTCTACAGAAGGATTGCTTTTCACATACAAAGATTTTTTTGAGAAAAATTAAAGTTGGAATCTATCGAATACAATAAATAGTGGTCATCACCCTACAACTTTTAATGGAAACAAATTGAAATAAAAAAGAAGTATGCGATATGTTCTATTGTTTGTTGTTAAAAATATCATACCAAACGAAAGTCAAACAGGTATTAGCTTTTAAATTCTTAACTTAATCATATTGTTTTGATATACATACATAAATATATATATGTATCCAACTACTCCCTTAATTTTTGTTGCCATTTGGGTTCCTAAACAAATGACTATCATTTGCTAAAAATTGCATGTAAAACTACTACTGAAAAGTGTTTATTTTTCAACCAGAATTTGTGCAAATATACGCACAAATAATAAATATTAAGTGCTTATATTTGCTCAATTTTAAACACTTTTTGTGTAATTTTTCTCTACGTGACGAATTTGGTATGTAAACTGCTACCTCTCTTTATATATCTACAGAAATTTAAACAAACATTTTTTAGAGGCAATTTTTAACATTTTGTGCATAATACTATGTCTCCATTGTGAGATTTAATGAAGATTTAGCCCTCTGACGAGATTTGACGTTAAATCTTTTGAGATTTACCATATAAAATTAAATCACGAAAGGCAGTAGATTTAAGTTAAATCTTCGTCAAATCTTCAATAATATTGATCAATAAGTACAATTTGTTGGATGTGGCAACCACAAATTCACATGCTATAAGTCAAATGACATTTGTGATTTCAATATACAGTTGAGGACATTGAAATCTAGCCTATCATAAAAACATGAATTTTCGTATTTCCAGGGATTTTTATATTTTTGTTAGTTTGGGAGGAAAATTAGTAATACATATTTACATAACTTTGGTTGTAATAAATTAAGAAAATATTATTTTAAAAACTAAAAATTTAGAAGAAATGTTTTATAGTAATATCATGCAGTCTTCTCCGCTTTCTATAAGTCAATTACGCGCTGCGACAAAAAATTTATAAATTTCGGTAATGGTTCTGCTTCGATAACATTGCACCGAACATCCTCTAGAACTCAGTTCGTATTCATGATATGCCAAAGGCCCACGATTGGATTTTCGGTTCCCTCCTATGAATAAGAGAGTTCTACAAATATTTTTCTTTCCGCAAATGTTTTTTACCTTTTTGATAATTTTTCTTAAATTCGGGAAAATGATTCGGAATATGGTACTATCTTTACACTTTCCAAACTATATATTATACATACATATTTACCACGAATAAGAAGCCAATAATATTCAGAATTCATATAATGAAATTCCGCTTAGTACCTTCCTTTTATCTGTCTGTATATCAATGTCCGCAACTGTATTTATAAAATCATACATAAGAAAACGTCAAATATTTAAAAATGTGAACGTCAAACATACCTCGTTGTGGTAATGGAGACGGTTGTGATTTAGCAACTGGATTTATTAAATCTTAATGGATAAATCTCTCAATGGAGACATAGTATAAACTGTGGAATTGTGAACAATAAATTTTTAGAACTCAACAAACAAATCTGAAATTTGTTCTACGCCACACAAACGATAACCAAAAGTAAACAAGTAAATAACGCGGTGTGTTAATTTTCATTCATTAGGAGAGGCAACTTACCTACCTATCTTATATGCGCAAATTAAATAAATTTGTTTTAGAGTGTAGCTCATATGACATATCTACCTATAATAAATGTTTGGCGCTCACAGTTTTGCTAACTGTTTGGCCGAGCTTTCCTCCCAATTTATGGTGTTCGTCTTGACGAGGTCCCAAAAATGGAGGCGGCTACAAATTTTACACCACCTTTGCTTGCCGAGGGGCAACCGCTGTTTAAAATAAAATTCCCTATTTATAGAATTTGCTCGGACCAGGGATGGAACCTAGCACCTAACATGTGGAAGTCCGCACCCCCTACCATACGGCAGCAGCGACCGTAGATACATTCTAACATTTTTTCCACAGCAAACTCACCACACGGGCGAGAGTCGTGGAAAGCAATACGAAATAGCGAAGAGATTTGAGACGGCTTTGTGCTTTCTCTCTCATTATTAAAGAAATCACATGGCCTGTGCGGGTGACGTGCTATGGAAAACTGTTGCACGAATAGCAACAACATAATTCAGCACAGGCAGTAAGCCTTATCGCTTTCACTTGTAGAGCGCTTCGATGAACTCATATCTTCTTCTGAATACCCTGTAGGGAATATTTCATTTAATGAAACAGTTTTCTTCTTCAATATTGCGAACAATGAATGAAAAATGAGCCAGAATATCCCTTTGTATTTTAACATTTCCTTGTTTATTTAATTTTTATTGAGTAAGTTTGTTTCTTAAAAAATTATGTAGTCATGTCAGTATGTTCGTCAGTGCAAACAGTCATTAAAGTAAAAGGTGAAAAAAAAAACAACGATATTTTGGTAACAGCCAAAAGGAAAAATAAACTGAACTCGGAATCGAACGAAACTTCTTCCTAAGAAGAGACTTGATTTTGTCAAGTTTCGCATAATGTTTATTCAAGGAACTAAATTTTTGAAACCACGAAACACTGCTAAGTTTTTTTAAAGTGATTAACTCTTTTTGAATCTGCAAGGCTAGTCGCACGGAGTGTAAAACTTGATTTGGGGTACTCAGGCGCTGTGGAGTCGCCGAAATCTTGAAAACAAAATAACCTCAACCTTTCTACTTTCGAAAAAAGACTTGCCATTGATACAAAAATCGCAACAAGCTGAATATTTGTTAAATATGTATGGTATCAGCAAGTTCGGCAACAAGTTTAAAAACCGGACGTCGAAATCATCTCTTAATTATGCATTACATGACCGATATCAACCGAAAATATGGCGAATAAATGGCGAGCTACTGAGAGAATTTCGCAGATATCAATTTATCCAATATCCGAGAGAAACTTTAGTATGGAAATTAAATCTACGGATTTAATTTCGGCCTCGGTTATTACGTGTTCACCCAGGTGTGCAGGACACTCTTCTAAGATGTGCTGTGGAGTCTCGATATCCGTCCTGAAAAATCTGCATCGCTCCTTTTTTAGTCGGGTGATAGTTCAGCCTGCAAAGTCCTGTAACAATTTTTAAGTTATACTTGTATAGACTTATACATTCCTTAAAGCGTTTTAGGTTATATGTTCTTAAAAGTGCTTTGGATTGCTCTAGACCTGGTAGATTATTCCAGTACCATTATATCCCGGGATCCAGAGAACCAAAACTCGATTGGTCAGACCAGGATTATTTTGCTTGTCGCGGAACTCCATCACCAGTTTAGATGTTACCTTGTGAGATCTGAGGGCCTTGACAGCCGCTTGGCTGTTAGTCAAGGTCGCGATGTTCTGATTCCGGTAGTTTTGCTTGATATTAAAGTTGGCACATCTTTCTATGGCGTATGTTTCAGCCTGGAAAATTAGCATATGCCCAGGTCTTCTTATTACTTAGATCAGTTTAAACCTCTTTGTAAAGCTGGCCCCCGGATACATGGTATCTCTCTATATTGCAACTTTAGGGCACTTCTTCGTAAGAACATCCAACTTTCTACGACTAAAAACCCCTTCTGCCTCGATATTGGCACCAGTCGTCCTTAGTAAAACTCTTTTCACCTGAGTCTGTATGTGAATATGAAGATAGGGTCACGATATCGAACAGAAAGTATCGATATGGTACTCATTTAAAGTATCGCTTTAAAAATATCGGGTACCCATTAATATCGGAATAAAAAGACTCGATATTCCAAATATCGATACCAAAATCCAAAAAATTTATATGAATATAGGTCTCGTATATAGGCCGCTGTGGTGTAATGATTAGAAGTGCTCAAAACTTGAAAATGAAAAACAGCTTCCCATTAAAACAAAATCGCCGTTCAAAGTCGACATAACCTTTTGCGCCATAACATTAATATCCAGAACACAATGAAAACGACGAGCTATGGACCATAGCTGTCATATTATTTTAACACGTACTCTTATGTAGATAATTATTTTGGCGCCGACCGGGCTACGCGACGACTGTGGTTGTGGCCAGATTAGATCTATTTCTATTTTTCCAGCGACAGATAAGGTTTTCCTCTTCTTTTATGTCAAACTCGTACAAATTCATGATGTCGCCGACGCATTCAAAAAAATCATGTCGCCATCGACAAAGCGTTTAGACAATGAAGATAACAAATTGGAAGCTGTGGCCCGTAGCTCGTCGTTTTTAATGTGTTCAGAACGTAAGGCGCACTTGACAAATCGGAGGAGAATCTCGGTCAAACACTAACATATTGTGTAACAACACGTAGAGATTGAGGTGTTGTCTTAAAACACCGAGGTCGCGGGCTCAAATTCCACCACATGCAATCCTAACTATATTACACATTTCTGCTCTTAAAAGCCCAATTTATATCGGGAAGAATTGTTCATAACATTATCCTTGTTATGTGAGTTTATGACATCCGATACGATACTAGGGTTCTGGTACTCGATTCCAAAAAATATCGTTTTAAAACTATCGAGTAGAAAATATCGGTATCGAATGCCAAAAGTATCGATATGGTATCGTATCATATCGAACTTCGTGTCCCTATATGAAGAGCGGTAAGATATTAAATAACCTCCTAGAATACGGTTGGACCAATCCTCGTGACTCCAGTTATGCAAACGCACTAGTATGCATATCTTGGAGAGCGCTTTGGCTCTATAAGCTATCATGGGTCGTATTTATTATTGTCGCATAGATCCATTTCAGTATCTTTGGTGTGCATCCCAGCTCCTTCCTGAAATGGACCTACACGTCATAAATTATCTTGCAGTTATCTTCGTAGTTTCTGCAACGTGTGCTTTCCAGAGTAGTTTTTGATCTAGTAGAAACTTAATCTCTCTTTAGTACATAATGTTGGTTCCATGTACCCTTTTGGTTTTAGACTATCAAGTTTATATTTCCTTGAGAATGGTACTATAGTGGTTTTTGCTGGATTTACATTCAACCCCACTTTAGCACACCATTTTCTGGTCATTTGTTAGGTTTTGAAGCTGTGCGTCGACGACTATGTTCTATAGCAGCGGAGATAACATAACTCTCTGTGGAAAGCTCCTTATTGCTCCGACTATAGCGATATTATTCGTACAGGTGTGGAGCATGGAGTTTATTCAGGCTACGAGGGTATTGTTTACCCCCTGCTAATCATAGCACAGGTGTTGTCAAACGCGCCCTCGATGTCCCGAAAAGCGCATATAGCAGTCTCCTTATTTTCTAAGCTATCCTGAAGTGCACTTGCCCGCGTGTATAGGGCGGTTTCAGTGAAACCGCTGGCGTAAGTTTAGTGGATAGTTCAAAAAGACCTTAGTCTTGCATAGTTGTCTGTTACCTTTTCTAAAGCTTTTAGTACTAATGGGGTGAGGCAGATCGGCTTCTCCACCCATTTGTTATACAACCCAATGTTATGATAATTCTAACTAATTTTAATAGCATTCCAATGACGCATCATAAGCCCTGCTGTAACATGCCAGGGAATATTATAACCACTCCCGGTGACTTTAATGGTTTGAAGGTGTTCACCGCCCACCTGTGTCGGGGTTCGAAGCATATTTCTTAAGTCACTAACCAGTTTTCTCTGCTTATTTTTTCTGGTATGTTCAGTCCGATCTGCCTCGAAATATGGTGTAGATTCTGGGTATCTAGGAGAAGTTGGATCTTTTCTTCCTCACTCCCTACGCGTGGTGCACCCTGGGTAACGCCAAATGGCCTGCGGCCTCCACGGGCTCTTAACCTGAACGGTAACGACCCTGACTTCGTCCTCTGACTACGATTCTGAAAACGTTTTGGATTTGTCGATCCCTGAGCTGGTGATTGTGGTATTCTACCACCTGAGTATGCTGCGGTGACACTCAGCAGAAATGGCTGGTGGGCTAATGCCGCAACTGCCCCCGTCCCGTTAAAACCCTGGCAGGCCTCAGGGTACGTTCCAATTCCCGTCGCCGTTAAGTTGGTGGTGTAGGTGCGGTTGAGAGGACTCCCGTATTTGCGCTGATCGGCTCTGAACTTATGACCCCATAAGGGCATGGGTCAACCCTCGCCATAGTCTTGTTCAGAGGTAGCTATGGGACCATTTAAAGGCGACTACACGCTCGGGTTTTGGATAGCGGCTCTGAGTGGCGACCCAACAGAATATGAAAGATAATAACAACAAAAAAAACAATAAACCAACAGAAAAATAAGCCTTCGAGGGGTGGCGGGGAGTCGGAGCCGACCCCCAAAGCCGGCTCATCTGGGGGGGCTACAGCACTACCTGCGGTATGCGAAGCGAAACCGCCTCGTTCTACAATTTTTACCTCTGGGGGATCCTCAACGGATATTCGCTCGGGGGGTAAGAACGCGTCGAAGCCGACGCACTTAAATACTTCCGGGGGGTCAGGTTCTGTCGCCACTGGGTGGGCAGGAGTGCCGGAACGGGACTCCATGGGCGTCTCTAGCAAGGGGCCGGACTGAGAGAGGAGCGATTAAGGAGGGTGTTAGACGGAATCGCCAGCACCAGCGCGGGCTCCTCTCCCAGTCTTCCGGGTCTGTCCTCGAAGGCTCCCCACAAGATGTCTTCGGGAATGCCTAAACGGCAAATACCGTCGGGCCGAAAGGCTTACTCCGACAGGCGCATGCCTACCAAGATTTTGGAGCGCTATGGCGGTCAAGATGCTTCTCAGCTCACTGAGAAACATTTGAAAACGCTCGAGTGGGCCAAAGGGGTGCTGTGTGGCCTGGATGAGAAGGTTAAGAACCCGACGAAAGGAGAAGCGAGTACGCCTCCTACGGCTCCTAAGAGACAAAGGTCTCAATAAGGAGAAGGCTCCCACGCAAAAAGACCCAGGAATGTGGTTGCGCCTGCTCTGTTCAGTGAAATCGCTAAGCAGGCGGGATCAACTACCCTGGGGGACCTCGATCGAGGCAGAGAAGATGGCACCATATCCAGGGAAAACTGGAGGCGCGTGGCAGCAGCCATCTCCTCTGTCTTTCTGAAGGTGGTCAGAGGAAACCCTGGTCCACCTCCGCGCTGTGAGGATGGTGGGTGGCAAAAGAATTGAGGGTTCTTAATGATCACTCCTTTTCGGACCATAGGTATATCCAGTTTTTTCTAGACGAAGATCGTCCCAAGAGTATCCCCTTTATGAACCTTAGGAGAACAAACTGGGACCTCTATAGTAAAAAACTTCGGGAACTACTCCCAGAGGCCCCCCAGGAGAGCTTAAGCACCGAAGGCTCGATTGATGTTATGGTGGATAAGTTTACATCAGCTTGTAGGAGTGCCATCGAAATCTCATGTCAGCTGAATAAGCCTGGGGGCAAAGTACGACCAAAATGGTGGGCGGTGGAACTCTCAGAACTCAGGGGACGAGTAGACGCTTGTTCAATAAAGCCAGGAAGAGTGGACAACACTCCGACTGGGAACTCTATAAGATCGGACTAGGCATCTATAAGTCCGAGATAAGAAAGGCCAAAAGCGAGTCATGGAGAAACTTATGCGAACAGGATTCCTCGAGAGCGTTTTAGCCCCTCTCAGCACGCCTACCTGAAAGGTAGATCCGTGGAATCTGTCCTGCACTCAATCGTCAAAATTATAGAGGAGTCTCTTAAAAACAAAGATTTTGTAGTGGGTATCTTCCTTGATATCGAGGGGGCTTTCAATAATGTCCTTCCCGGAGCGATAATAAGAGCCCTTACTAGGCTCGGAGTCGTGGAGGAATTGGAGAGGACAGGATGCCGGGTTATTGCCTACGCGGATGACGTGGCACTCATCGTCAGAGGAAAGTTCTTGAACACTCTGTACGATCTTATGCAAGGGTACCTAAACAGGGTCACAAATTGGTCCGCTAGCTGCGGGCTTGCTGTCAATCCTGGAAAGACGGAGCTCGTTCTTTTACCAGGAGGGACAAGAAGCCTCATGCCCAGCTCCCCTCAATAGGGGGTGTTCCACTTGTCCTCTCTGACAGGACCAAATTCTTGGGCGTGATCCTGGACGGCAAGTTGTCATGGAAACCTAATATCGAGGAACCAGTGAGGAAGGCATCGGTGGTCCTCTACTGCTGCAAGAATGCCATAGGGAAGAGATGGGGCCTCTCCCCAAAAGTGATGCACTGGTTATATGAAACCATAATTAAGCCAATAATGTTGTATGGGGTCATCGCCTGGTGGAGTTACTGGAAAAGACCACTCACGTCAGGAAGCTAGAGCGCGTGCAAAGGGAAGCCCTCGTTGGGATCAGCGAAGCGTTCCGAACCACTCCTAGCTTAGCGCTGAACGCTATGCTCAATGTCGCACCTGTCGACATTTCGGGCAAAGTAGCGGCGGTTGCTCAGCCATTAGGCTCAATAGCTGTGGGTTCTCTTTCAATCCAGCGCACGGGCACTCGACGATTCTCGAAAGCTTCGACTTCGTGCCGAAAGAAATGGACCGGAGTCACCCGAGGCTGGCCCCTAAAGAATCCTTCTCCACGCAAATGCCCTCAAGGGATGAATGGAAGAAGGGTAGTCTCTGGAGAAGAGGTACAATTGGAGAAGAGGTACAGTTGGAGGAGGTGTCTACTGTCAGGAACTCTCAGTAGATTTTACTTTCAGACTGCCGGATCTCTGCAGCGCCTTTGAGGCAGATGTGGCCGCTATAAAAGAGGCAGCCGATTGGCTATACACCAATGTACTGTCAACAAGGAGGGTATATATATACACTGATAGCCAAGCGGCAATCAGGGCGCTGGGATCGCTAATGGTGTGTTCAAAACTGGTTGGGGAATGCCTGGCCTCTTTCTCAACTGCCTCGGAATACTTCCAGATCAAGCTGATCTGGGTCCCGGGGCCCAGTGATATCGCCGGAAATTGCAGGGCTGATGAACTGGCCAGGCAGGGCGCCCTTGAGGCCATCACCTCGGACACATTGGATTTCCGTTGGCAACCTGCGGCCTGCTTTAGGACAGATGGGCTTACGGTCGGCTCAGCGAGAGCTTGGGAAAAAACCCCGACTTGCAAAGTTGCAAGGTCCTTCTGGCCAGTTGTGGACCGCGGGCGGTCAAGGGAGCTACTGCAGCGGGCTAAGCGTCAGCTCTCGATTTTCACAGGTGTACTGACCGGACACTGTCCAATGGGAACCCACGCGGTGCGACTCAATATCGTCACGGATCCCTACTGCCGCAGTTGCCTGGAAGACGAGGTGGAATCATCTCAGCACTTCCTACTCAACTGCCCGGCATTCGCTAGATTACGGTTCAAGCATCTCGGTGCGCATTTCATCAACTCTCCCGAGGGACTCTCCGGAGTGGACATCAGCCGTTTGAAGAACTTTATTATGAGCACCCAGCGCTTCTTGTAATTTTTAGGCAGTTACCGTTCAAACGAATTTCTCCCTTATGTAATGTGGTAATGGTGGTGGTGTGTGTAATGTGGTAGCTCCCATCACTTTTCCGTCGACTTTTGGGCGAAATGCAGCTGGTTTTTGCTATTACCTTATAAAGTCTTGTAGCCTTCGTCTATCTTCTATGCTTTCACAGAACTTCCTAAAGTTTAAACGCTTAGATTTCCTTATCTTTTTATTGTACATATTAAAGCTATTTCTGTTTTGAGGAGAAGCAACAACAATTTTTATTTTTTTGAAAAATGATAGAAGTGATAGCTATTTCGGAAATCACCACATTTCCTCATCAGACTTCTTTCAATAGGATTCGAACCGACGATCCCACTGACTCAGCCAGTTGCCTACGCACTGCGCTAAGTTCGCCTTGTGAATTACTGTTGCTCATTTTCCACTTTTTCATTTTGTTAATAATTCTATTTTTAACCGACTTCCAAAAAAGGAGGAGGTTATCAGTTCGTCGGAATATTTTATTTTTTTTTTTTAACTTTTTTTAGCTTTGGACCACGTCAACCGATTTCAATAATTCTTTTTGAATCGGAAAAGTAGTGCCTCAGAGATGGTCTGATACTAATCTGGTTAAGATCCGATCAGTGGATCATGAGATATATATATATATTTTTTATATGAGAGTGGAAGTCGGTTTTTTTTTGCCAAAGGCCCCAAGACTCTATTTTAGGGCCATTGCTATTTAGTTTGTTTATTAATGACATCTTCAGTACTTGCCAATATGCAAAAATGCATGCTTACGCGGACGATATACAGATTTATTTGTCAGGAACTTTTGAAGACATGGCTAACTTGTGCGCGAATTTCAATAGAGAATTAATGTCTATATCGTCTTGGTCTTCGAAAAATGGTCTTTGAATCAACTGTATAAATTCTTTGTGTTGCCTGTATGTAAAAGAAATATTAAATTTGATATTATTCCGTCCTTGTACATTGGTGATAAGTCTCTTAAATTTGTTTCTAAAGTGACTAATCTTGACTTGTTATAAACACTAACCTAACATGCACTGGTCATGTTAACTCTGTCGTAGGCAAAGTCTATTATACTATAAGAAATTTAAGAATGTCTGCAACTTTTACACCATTAATCGGTAGACGTAAACCGGCCATTCAATTAATATTGCCAATTATCTGCTATTCTGAGCTAGTCTACAGCAGCCTAGTTTCTCAATCTTCCCATAAAATTGATGTAGTATTCAATCATGTTACTCGATATGTTTTTGGGCTATCGAAATTTGAGCGAATATCCGATTGGAAATCACGACTGTTGGGCTGCTGTATCTCTGAATACCTAAAAGCAAGAAATTGTATTTTTTTTATTTCGCCTAATGATGAATAAATATCCTAGATATCTATACGAAAAATTATCCTTCTCAAAGTCTTCACGCCTTACTGACCTGATTATACCTAGGTACAATTATCTAGCATCTGCAAGACTATTTTTCGTCAATGCTATTCGCACCTGGAACTCGGTTCCAGGACATATTCGCAACATTCTAAATAAAAGCAACTTTAGGAGTGTTTTGTACTCGTATTTTCGTTAACTTATTAACTCATTATCAGCTGAGGTTCGCTATCTATATAAATTGTAATGGCCTTACTCATAAAAAATAAATTAGCTTTAAAAAAGGTTTATAAACTGAACAATGTATGAAAACGTCATTTTATAAAGCTCTTTAAACCTATTTTATTTTTTATGAATAAGGCCGTAAATGTGTATGTTTTTAGATATAGGCTAATTGAAAATTATATGTCGTTCTTTTTCTTTTTAATTTTTATTAATTTATTGACTTTTTTATATTTATTTATTTATTTATTTTTCCTCCTCTCTTGGTTTTATATAGATTTGTAAGTTTTGCCTAATGCTATTTGTCAGGCTTTGTTTGACATGATGTACTATGCACTTTTTACTCTCAACTCTTATTCTTGTCTTAATTTTAAGTTACCGTTGTACTAAAAAAGATCTTTGGGATCTTATTGTACTAATTTTCTTTATAATAATAAATGAAAATGAAATGAAATGAAAATGACTTGTTATATCACAAAAAGTGGTCTATTCCAAACATTAAAGGTTTCTTATTTATTACTAAAGTGTATAGTGGCAGTGAAAACAATTTGTTAATACTACTAACCACTTAGTGGTAATGCATTTCATATCTCACTACCATTCAGTGCTTAGTGGTAGTGACAAAGTGTTTTCACTAGGCGAATAGTGGTATTGAAATGGTCAGTGCATTGAAAATTTAGTGCAGCGTCCCAACCCGGGGCTTGACACAAAAAAGCAAGATGTTGAAAATAATTTAAATCGGACTTAAATTGCGCCCACTTTTCATAATAATTTTTTTTGATCTTGATTTTTGGAATATCAAATAAACCGGACTTTTCATCGAACAAGTAGTTTTTTCGTAAATTTTTACGTTTTCAAGGCCTTTTCTAGTTCAAGGGAAACCACTAAATAATTTTAAAATTATATTCTAGGTTATTGATTAATTGTGAATGAACAGTATTCATATTTGATTCCAATAAATGAATGAGATTTAAATGAAGAGATTTACAATTTTATTCCACCTTCGAATAAGCTTTTTTATGGTAGAAGTACACTCGGAGGTTTGCCATTGTCTGCCGAGGTGTGACCGCTGTTTGAAAAACAAACTGATGTTCCTGGGACCAGAAATTGAACCATGGGTCTCCCGAGTGGCACTCGGCTACGGCGGCAAGCGCACTACTCAAATCCCAAAAAAGTCCGTAAAAATTTAATAAAGTATTAAAAAAAGTTAAAATAAGACCAATCGTTAATTTTTCACTGACTTTTATTTGTTTTACTTTTGTCGTAAAAAAACTTTGAACTTATTTTGCTTTGCCCTTTTCTAAATAAAAGATGTGTATATTTACTGTTAGTAGTTTATTTTCGTTTTTACTCATGGCTTTATATCAACGTAAGTATTTTAACTGTTATTTTTATACCCGAGCGCACTTGTGCACAAGGG
>NW_016158302.1:119844-145746 GCF_001687245.7 Rhagoletis zephyria | reverse complement strand
ATTCGATCAAAAACTTCTTGCGCTTCTTAACTGTAATGCACTTAACCAAGCAAAACATCTAATGCTAATATCACGGCAAAAATTAAAAAAGTGGCATTCTCGAAAATTCGCAGGGACAATATAGTAAAAAAATGTAGAAGAAATGTAGTAGAAACGCTTATGCTAGGAATATTAACCTGGGGGTCCCGGGATCCCGGTCTTTTTTAAGTCCCGAAAATTGTAACTTATACTGGTGGCAAAAATAGAAAGGCTTTATGTTAACCAGTTTTGGTTATATTTCTTTTGTTTATTTAATCCTGCTAATATTATATATGTGAAAGTTGTGAGTGTTTGTAGCTCTTTCACGGTAAAATGGCTCGACGTATTTCAGTGAAGTTTGGCACACTTATAGCCTATGGCATGGATTAACATATAGGACATTTTTTGAAGGGGTTACCACTTTTTTTAAGTTAAAATCAACAATGTAACAACATTGTGGGTGTCAAATAAAAGCAGTTTAAAAACGATTTACTTCAAAAATATTTTTGAAGAGGGCTGCCACCGGTTCATAAACTTAAAATCAATATAATTAACTATTTAAATCAAATATCTTAGTATAGGTACCGAATGAGAAAGGTTTAAGACAAAATTTATTTCTAAATATTTTTAAAAAGTTTAAACGAAATTTTTAAATTTTGGTATCAAGCGAGAGAGGGTTAAGAAAGCTCTCTTTCGAATATATTTTTGAAGAGAGGTGCCACTCGTTCAGAAATTTAAAATCATTTTAACCAACCTACAATATTATAAATGTGAAAGTTTGTGAGTGTATATGTATGTTTGTTGCTATTTCATGCAAACACGGCTGGACGTATCTTAATGAAATTTGACGCACTTATAGGCTATGACCTGGATTAACATACGGGATATTTTTATGAAGGGGGTTGCTTTTAACTATTTATTAAAACACAACAATGTGGGTGTGAAACAAAAGGTTCAAAAATATTTTTGAAGAGAGTTGCCACCTTCTCATAAACATAAAATCAATTTAATTAACTATTTAAATCAAATATTTTAGTATGGGTACCAAATGAGAAAGGTTTAAAACAAATTTATTTCTAAATACTTGTTAAGAAATTCATGTTCAATTTACTTAAAAAGTGAAAGAAAACGTTTTAATATGGGTATCAAACGATAACCCCTCGGACATGCGAAATTCGAGCATGAGAAATATAAGTGGAACGATTGAAACGTTCATTTCTTTCTTGCGCATGAAGCCAACGCGGAATGCGGCCGATCCAGCCACGAGAGTCGGGCCCGCTCGCTGGGAAATAAAAATTCATTCCGACCAAACTATATCGAAATGCACGCATTTTTTTTTCATAGATAACTGCAGAAATGTTTACTACAGAAGTTGTGCCTGTTGAGACGACCACTTACATGTCTGTTGATACAGTGATGGCAAATGAGGATGCAACAACATATCCTATAAAGTTTCTAAACCCTTGAAGTTATCAGGGGTATTGTCTCACAAACTGGAATTAAAGGTTGGTTTGGCAGTCATATTGATGCTTAACCTGGGCGCACCTCAAATGTGCAATGGCACAAGACTATGCATAACGGAGCTGAAAATACATATCGTGCAAGCCACCATCAGCACTGGCGGGGCCAAAGGACAATCAGTATTGGTACCACGAATTCCCAACAAACATGCCATTTCAGTTTAAACCTTTGCAGTTTCCGTTAAAAGTAGCCCTCGCGATAACGATTAATAAAAGCCAATGACAAATCCTTAAAGTTGCATGAATATATCTGGGAGCTCCATGTTTCTCGCACGGAGCATTCTACGTTGGATTTTCGCGTGTATCGGGAGCCAGAAATCTCTATATATACGCCCAAGACTATAAGTCCCGAAATGTTGTTTACGAAATCTATTGCAATAACTGTCACTAATTTGAATTGCTTAACTTTTTTTATACCCGAGCGCACTTGTGCACAAAGCTTAGAATGAAATGAAAAATAGATTAAGCCATGTCTGTCCGTCCGTCTGTATGTCCGTGTACACGGTAACTCGAGCAAAAATTTAGATATGTCCACGGTAGGTAAGTTTCCCTTTATCCAAGGAAGGTTGGGATTGAAAAGGGGCGACATTGGACAATAACCACGCCCACCTCCCATAAAACGGTATTTTCGAAATATGCAAAAACACGATATTTCCGTAAATACTGGATCTAAATTGTTTAAAGTTGGTACGCGAAGTAGAATTTTGGCACAAAATTAGACAGTTATGAAATTTTTTGAAAATGGGCGTGGCACCGCACACTTACGATGAAATGCTGTATCTCTGTAGTCCCTTCACCAATTCTCACCAAGCTCGGTATGAACATCACTTGGTGCCTCACTAAGAAACCCTTTGAAAATGTTTGAAATCTGACAAGAACCACGCCGACCTCCCATATAACGGTAATTTACATAAATACGAAAACTGCGATGAATTTGTAACTATTTAAGCTAATTTACTCAAAATCGATATATACAATGACCTCCCAGCAGAAAATGCTACTTATGTAGGTAAATTTTTGGGAAAATGGGCGTGACACCGCCCACTTACGCCTAGATATGTGTATCTCGGTAACCGGTTTATCAATTTCTACCAAACTAGGTACATTTACCAACCTTCGCTCAAAAAACCGATATGTTGAAAATTTTTGAAATCGGATTGAAATTACCGTCACCTACCATATAACGGTAAACTTCAGAAATACGAAAATTCCGATATTTCAATAACTAAACACGCCAACTTACAACAATCTCTTAACAAGACACAATATTATTGATTTTTGTAAAATGGTCGTGACACCGCCCACTTATGACTACATATATAAGTGTATATTGGTAGCCCCCTTATCGATTTTCACCAAACTTGCCCCAATTATTTCAATATCTCATAAGATATTATCGAAACTGTTTGACATCGGGAAAAATATTCTTGCTTATCATGTAGTTTACTGACAGGTGAAAAAACAATATATAATACGTGCGCCGGGTATATAAAGTTCAAAGTTCGGTTTCGCTCGAACTTTTATTTCTTTATGATGTATTTTGGAACGAATTTCCTCATTGTGAACGAAAAACGACACTGAAGATGGCACAACGCCGAAACCGGTTTGTCTCCAAACCAAATTTGACAAGGGATGACAGTAATTCCTTCCAAAATACATCATACACCAACCCTGACTGAAACAACAAAGTCCTTTTAAAAAATCGTTTCGTCAGAGAAATGCGCATTTATATGCAGTTAATTATATGTAATATGAGGTAGACTTCTATAAAAAAATTTAAATATTGAATAAGTGAGATTCCATGGGAAACTGAACCACAGTGCTAAATTGTTATCTTTATAAAACTAACAAACGTGGGGATAAGACATTTGTGAAAATCTTGAATCAACCAAAAAAAAAAAAACAAATTAAAGCCTTAAATGCATTTTGATTACCTTCTTTACGTTTTGAAATCATGTGCTAAGTTAATTTTTTGCGAGAGTTTAAAGTAGGTTGTGTTGAAAGTACTGTAAAATAATTTGCGATTCATAATTCAAGTTTTTGGTAAGAAAACTATATAGTAGAACACATCTGCTTTTAATAAAGTTGTGTTATATATTAAATTGTGTGAGCGCTTTATCTATCTTGTCCCACCCGTAACAAAAAAAGCTAAAGTTGTTAAATTTAACTCTTAATTAGGCGCATGGGGCAAGGCCATTTCAATTAAAAAAAATATATGTCTGGGAGTGCTTGGAGCACATTCGCTCTTTTTTTAGCTTCCTAACTCCCCGCGGGTTATGTAAATTAGTCACGGCCAGAACATCGTCGTGTATACATATGTATGTCGCTACTCTCTTAAGTCCTGCACCCCATGCGACCACTTACGTAACATTTTTTGGCGGAGTAAGTTTTTATGATTTGTATTGAAGTCAAAGTTATGACTTTCTTTGTTAATGTTAACTTTAATAAAGAGCTTTAATATTTTTGACAATACACATTAATTTAATTAAATATTTAGTTACGGCTATAACATCGTCGCGTACACATGTGTCGCTACTCTCTTGAGTGCTGACCCCATGCCACCACTAACGCAAAATTTTTTAGCGAAGGTAAGTTTTTATTTGTTTTTTAAGTTTGAAGTCGAAATTATATTTTTATTTTTTTAATTTAACGATAATAGAGTACTTTAATATTTTTAATAAAACACACTTCCTTATTTTATTTGTAACACTCTTTTTACTACACTTTTATTGGGGCCACTCGGAACCCCATGCGACTAATTGTGTGATTTTCTTTATGCGCCAAATTAAGGGTTAATTACAGAAGTTTAAGATGAGTTTCGTGATTGTTACATAATGTTAGAAATTCATTGCAAATGTTAACCACAATTGTATTTTCGTTTCCACATAGTTAGATAAGAATAATTAAACAATTAATTAAATTACGTCGTGACAGCTACGGGTGGGACAGTTGTCAGAGGTAGGTTTACAGGGCTGATAAGCTTTATTTGTTTGTTGAGGTTTGGTTTTTGCTTTTGTTCATTTAATGTTTGTAGTTTTGATGATGTTGAAGAAATTATGAGTGCATGTATCTAGGCTTTAAAATTTACGTGACCTTTAAGCACATTTTTTCAGAACAAAATTTGTGTTTAAAGGGCAGCGCTAAATGTGCTTAATTAAAAAGGTATTTTGGATAATCTAATTATCGAATGATTGCTTAATTTATGTGACAAATATAAACAAAAATAGTTTTTGCCTAACGGTAAACATTTAAAGATAATAATAGGGCCATTCCATTGTGACTACTGGGACATTTTACTCCAGAATGTGATCAATTATAAATTTTAACTATGTCGTCGGAACTTATACAACAGCGAAAGATATTTTGTAACATGGAACGTTAACTAATGTATAAAATTGCTTTAACAAAAATGCCAAACGATTTTTTTATTTTTATGTAATGAATGCATATATGTAATACTTCTATATTGGCAGTAAGCTAACTTCTCAATGTGTAAGCATTCCGAAATCAAAGCGAGACAGTCTAGTACCGTTTTTGTCAACGTATTGTGTACTTGAGTGCCGTTTTTGTATATGTGTTGTGTACATGTTTATTTATAAACGTTTGTGTTCCTTTTCTTTCGTACGTGTTTATTGATATATCTGTACTGTAGTGTTTTCGGACGGTACTAGCTCTTACTGCCAATATAGGAGTATTACATATATGAATGAATGTGACTAGTGGGACACTGAAAAGAACTCTATTTTACCCTTATGCAAAGATAAACTTTAGCCAAAACTCTTAATTTTCACGAACAATGTATTTGTGTTGTAAAATATTAATTATACGCTTTTTAAAAATATTTAAAATTTTGACTGGTGGGACATCTCTTTGTGACTGCTGTAAAGTAGTTATGCATGAAAAAAAAGTTTCCAAAGACAAAAATTACTTATTTTAATATTTCTAATATTTTCGCAGAGGTTAATGAAATGTAGTAATTTAATAAGAGGTTACTGCTGAAATAGCGATAATAAGGGCATATCTAATTTTATGTTGTTTTCCTCTTTCCAATGGAATGACCCAATATCTACCGCGTTTGCATTCCATGTATCCTAAAGAGCTTTTGCGACCATGATTGCAAAATTCAGAGTGAAAAGAGGTCGACGACTTCAGGTCGGTGATCCAATAACTTAAGCAGTTAATAATACATTTAGGCGAGCCCAAGAAGTGTGTAGGGTTTTACAATGTTAGAGTTTCTACTTTAGACTACAGATATTCGAAATTTATGCCGAATACGAGCAGTGGGTGAATTTTTGTGAGAAGCTTTCTCATGTCAGAAATACATTCGGAGCATTTTAATTACCTCCCGACCCTATGTGTAGGTTCCCAGTCGTTATTTTTTAGTTCCGATAAAAATGTTAATTTTGCAAATAACTGTTGAGTCAAATATAATATAGATAGACGATAAACGCTTGCAAGCGTATCGTATGAAATCAGTTCTCGTATTATCGTTTTCATACGCCCGACAAATGTATTAGGTTTGTATAGTAACTTATCCAGTCAGATTGCAGCCAGAGCGTAAAAAAATAGAGCGTAAAATTGAGAAGAAGAGAAAACTAGCAGAAAAAGTTACTGAACACAAAACTAGTAAAAACTTGCAAGCGAACAATTGTTGCACTGTTTTGACATTCTGCTGTAAACATGTTACTATTTATAAATCAGTTTTAAACTCTTTGCTTTACACACTAGCACTTAAACAGTCCAGTACATCATTAATATTTTGATTTCCACTTTACTTTTATTTATGCTTAACCTATTCAACAAATGGCAGCTTTTGACATTCATTCTTCTTCTTCTTCTGCTAGGTAATTTCTGCTAGTAAAATTTCACTAGCAGCTCTGCAGCTCTCCCGTGTTGTTACGCTCTCGATTCAAGGCTCTCTTGCACATTTTTTAGGTTATTGTACACTTTTCCACTAAAAATTTGCAGGTTCCAGTACAAATTAGTACTGACTATTTGTCACTATACAAACCTATTTTTATTTGGAACCAGCGCAAATCAGCTACGCTACCTATTCGATTTTATACGATATCGATTCGTTATAGACGATAACAAAATGCAAGCGTTTATCGTGCATCGTACGAACCCATAATAGGGGGGGTAAACTTCCCAAAAATGGCGAAGATATCTGTATTTCTATTTGTGTTTTGGTATGCCAACTGTATGAATTGATCAAACTTTGATTGCAATACTTAATTCTGGATATTATTAAAGGCGGATTAATCGTTCTAGTTGTCTGGGAGAGAAACGTCGCAACATCCACATGCGATATGTATATTGCGGGAGCGGGAGTCCCTGGTATTCAAGTTCTTTCATTTTTTCTAAATTCATTCTTCTTGTATTTACAACCCACATTGTTCATTGAAACGATTTTTTATTTAAATTATAAAATAAAAATTATGAACATAAATTATATATGCACATATGTATAGTTTCATAAACTTGTAGGGGAAAAATTAGGTTATGAATTCTTAACTGAGATTACATATACGATAGATACACACATAGATACTAACTTAACATAAAAAATTTAAGCAATATATGATGATAACAAGCCACGGACTAACATTAGTTTGTATAGTAAATATAATAGTTAAAAATATCTTTAATTTCTACTGATATGGCCTTTGTAATAAATTCCATGGCAATAAATTTGGCAAAAAAAATATACATACATATGTACATATGTATGTATTAGTTACAACTTTTCAAACAAATTCAATTGGTTTATATTTTAAATTCTTTTGTATGCAAGCACAATCCTTAGGGCCAATTCGGGATCAAAATTTAAGTGGTAATTAAATTAATTACGAATTTATTTTTACGGACAGCGTTGCATATTCACTATTTGAATATCCAGCAATGGGCATGTAAAATCCATTTAAACTTTTCATATGAAAATTAATATATTAAAAAGCATCGATCTGTATTTAACGAGATTATCTGAGATTGGCCCTAAAATTTAAGTGAGTATTATTGAAAAAAGGTTTTCTAAAAGAAGTTAGCATATTTTACTTAAAATTGTTTTCAAATTCACAAATTTTAGGCATATGTTTAGTTCTCCAATATTATAAAAAGTTTATTTGAAAAAAAGTAGTATTTGACAATGTAAAAAATTAAGTTCAATGCGTGTTTATTTAATTTATTTATTTATTATTTAATTATTTTTTTTGGTATGACACATATTTGGCGTTTTGAACATTGAAAACCTCAATAACTTTACATTGATTTGCAATATCAAATTACTATTCACGTTTTTTGAAGTCTCTCTTTGGGGCAAGCGCTGCTTAGTACTCGTATTATACTTCTTAAAGTACAGATACAAATTTTCTTAAATAATTCAGTATAGAACATGGCAAGAACAATACAACCATAAAGTTATAAATATATATATTATAGTCTTAAATTTATATAAATTTGAGATGAGAAAGGATATGGAGAAAATTATTCTTCAGCTGTGCAAATGCACATAGTAACTTTGGGGAATTCATTAATAACATTTAAAATTACATACTTTGTTTAATTCACTTGTTTATGAAGTTCCATTTTTAATGGTAGTGCCTCAAATTTTAATTCAGTTTTACGCTCTACATACTAGCTTTAGCCTGTTTATAAGAAAATATTTATTGATGATTATGTGATGCTTTCAAAAAATATTTTAAATTTTTTGTGGCAAGTCCAACTTCCTAGGCAAACCAATATCAAAGTTATAACAGAACTAAGTATACAAAAAAATTCTATAGGTTTTCCAATTCACACTTACCACTAACTATAACACGGTTTGCCATTTGAATGTTTTGGAAGAAAGCTCCATAAATGAAATGAAACATTTTATATCAAAGAAACAAATATTGCCTTAACATAAGTAATATACCTTAATTACAAACTAAACTGGAAAAGAAATAAATAATCAATAGAAAACTTTTCTGCGTCAAAAAAAACCGAAAGACAAAATTGTATATACTACACATAAACCTTTAAAGATAGTTTACAATGTAAAACTTAGAGTTGAGAGTGTATTTTTTTTAATTTTCTTCTGTTCACATGTCGATGGTCCTCTGCAATAACGACACAATTCAAAACTCAAAAAACCCCTCACTGCTTTATAAAGATTTAGAAAGAAGTATACGAGGGTTAGAGGCATGTTCAGTAGTAAGCGGTTTTTTCAAGTTTTTAATTGTGTCGTTATTGCGCAGGACTATCGAATATGTATCAGCCGCGAGTGAAACTTTAGAACTTACAACTTGACTCCAGCTGATATCTAGTCTGGTCGACAACCTCGTAATTAACACAAATTATAAGGATTAGTAGAGAAGAGGAAATGGAGAGAGCAATGTAACACCTGATTTGGAGAGGAAGTTGCAAATTCCTGCTGAGAATTTTTCTGCAGTTTATGAAAATATTGAAAATTTGTTCTGCTGATTTTTAAGTTTCAAATAACATACACCCCTATTGCGAGTGTCGACTGGCAGTAGATAAACGACTATTAAGCGATTATCGATTATCGATGGTATTGTGAGTGTCGCTTAGTCGCTCAATTAGCGACTGTGAATACTTTTTAATCGCTCATCCTTCTATTGCTGTTTTTTAGTCGTTGGAGTTTGCGTTTATAAAATTTACATAAGAAAGTGGTACTATAACGGATAAAAAGTAAGTCAATTGAATTGGAAGTTGTAAAAAATTGTGAAATATACATATGTATGTACATATGTGTCTGAATTACAGATCAAAAATTGTAAGCAACAAAAGGCAACTTGCGCGGTTGGTCGAGCTGATGCAGGAGAGTGAGGCACAGGAATTTCCGTAAACAGCAGGGGAGGAAGCTCCGCTTCTTTTGTGAAAGATATACAATATTTCTTGTGCATATAATTCCGGCTACGCCATCCACAGTGTTTTTGCGCAGAACCAACATCAAAGTTTACAAAAAACTGCATAATTTATTAATTAACTAGTGCTCGGAAACTTGAAATCTTTATGTTAAATTAAAGTTTAATTCTTTCACTACACTTGTATGTTAAAGTACGGTACCGTATTTCTTAAACTTCCATAAAATTTATTAATGAGGAAAACAGCTTTTCCTGCAAATCCTGTAAAACCTAAAAACCTTGAAGCATCGGGAACGCAACTTCTATTCATAAAATTCACATATGTACATACACTTCATCTTCCAACTCCAAGGGATCCGACGAATCTCGCAATTCCCTCCTTGCTTTAGCCAACTCTACTTATCTATTAGCTTCCACATCATCCTCCTCATCACTAAACCGTATTTCAACTGTGTCCATTTTTTAAATTTTATAATAAAAGCAATTATTTTAAAAATGATGTAAATGAAACAAATGTAAACAAACAAACAGCTGTTTACAATTCCGTCAACCATTCACAATAGTACAAATTTTTATCGATCAAGTTACACAATAGCAAAATAAAAGATGATCGACTCGATCGACAAATTTCTATTCTACTGCCAGTCGACACTCGCAATAGGGGCGATAAACTCCAAATGTTTGCATGTAGATAAAATTGCGATCAGCTATACTTTAAGTCCATTTCTACCAAAAGCTTAACTGCAGTTAATAGCTAAGATAAGTTCCAAGAATTTTACTTTTGCTATTTTGCCTTCATGCCGCTTGTACTTATTATGAGCAATTATTCACTTCGAATCGTAGTCTTCTTTTCCCAATAGGCTTAGACTGCAGTTAAGGCTTGCAGGAAATTAACTATTAAACTCTAAATTTTTTGCTAATTTTGCGTTCGCGTACTTTTACGGTCATTTAAAAATTCTGCAAGCTTCTGATAGATATTTTTCGCTGAAGATATATTCGAACAGACTAATTGTAAGCAAAAGGCATTTCAAAATGCATTCTTACCCCCAAGTGGACATTGTAAACGCTGCTTAAATAAGTATTTTCTAAGAGCAATCTGCGTATGTATATATATACACTACGGTGGTCCAAAAATGTTTCAAATGTTAAGCTCTCACCCTCAAGGATTTTTCTAAATGAGAGGTAAAAATTCCCGCATTTTTGGTAAAAAAAAAATTTAGAACTGCCTCAAATACCAGGAAGTTTTCCATGTATTTTATACACTTTTTCCTAGTAATGATATAGAATTCATGAAAATCGATATTTTTCGATCGGAAAACTCTGTTTCTCTTCAGGACTTCCAATAATAATACCCAATCGTTTATTTTACCATTTTTTAGGGGGTGAGAGCTTAACATTTTAAACTTTTCATTCCCGCATATAATATAAACATATATATAATTTAATTTTAGTTTATTTCAAGCATATTTGCTAATAATTATTGAGTTTGCCAGTTTTTCATGCAAACGATTTAATAAGAAAAACGTCTACACACATACATATGTAACATATGTATGACCATATGTGCACTTCAGACTTGCTATTGGCATAACACAATCTTTTAATACGAGTTTTGTGTACATCTGTAAAGATAATTTCATGTCTTATAATTTCTTCAAATTGAGCATTTAATGAGAGCAAGAAAAAATTATTTGTGATCGAAATCTAAAATAAAGTTATGATAAATACGTCTTTTATAAATACATACATACATATCGAGCCCTAACCGCCAAAATAACGTAAGCGAATTTTTTTTTTTAATTTTGTTTTTATTGAGAAATATTCCTAGAGCATCTAGATCAGCCCTGGGCAGCGTCCGCCCGCGTATACATACACGCTCAGCTTGAGTAGCAGCGAAAGTTTCATTCAACTGCACGACTTGTTCGCACGCACACAGTCACATCAATTGCACGCACACTACAAAAATGCTCTGCAGAGGCAGGCCACCTCTTATCTAGATGCATTTCTGCATCAAAAGCAAAATTTTGAAAAAAATTTCACTTACGTTATTTTGGCGGTTAGGCATCGATATATCAAATAATTCCTATCCGCCACCGAAAAATATAACACAAAAAAATTCTTTATTGCTAGAATTAAATATCGTGCGCGCATAACAATTTGTACACTTATAAATGTACAAATGTATGTATGCCATCGCTCTACTTTAAAATTATTCTCCTTCAAGACTAATTGCTTATCAGCTACATATGTCCACCCAGCAAAAATGAAGAAAAGTAAGTACAATTTTCAATCACTTTCCTTTCCTCCACCTAAACTACATACATACATTGTATCACATTTTTTCTGCTGACCAACAATTTAATCTCCTTCAAGGAACTATTTTCCCTCACTATTATGTGTCTGTGTCTGCGTCTGTACCAGCAGCATGAGTATTTTGTTCATCAAATTATCCGCCTCCGTGTCTTCCATACTGTTAAGTTTTGCCGAAATGAAGCCGCAGAACTTGGAGTTCAACACCTCACGTACAGTTTGTGGCGCCGGCATATCCAACATACATCCGCCCATGCTACTTAAGCCACCCCCACCGCCAGAGCCACCATTTTGCTGGCGCAAATGGCGATGCTGCTGCAACATTTGTCCTTCGTAGTCATCCTCATCGTCGACAGTGCCGTCCATTGCATCACCGTTCATGTCACGTCGTTTTCGTTTCATGGAGCTGCCAGCTACGCCACCAGCACTACCACCTGCAGCATTACCCACATTGCCGCCTGCTGCGCTCATAGAACGCGGCGAATTCGCGTCGAGTATAAGCGGATAAGGAAAATCAGCATCTATTGCTTCCAGCTCCTCCACCTCATCAGATCCCTGATTACTCATGTCTGCATTACGCATTGAGGTCTCGTCACCACTGCGTACCGATGATGCGTCGAGATCGTCAAATGTGTTGCTGTGCTGAGTAGTGCTGTCGTTGCGCGTTGATGAGACGCGGCTGTCATGCGCAGCACTGTGTAGTTGTTGGTTTTGCTGTTGTGGCTGATGAGCGGGCAATGGATGGGGCGGACCGACAGCACTGACACTGCCACCACCGCCACCAAGGCCATTGCTAGCCGCATGCGCCGCTGACATGTCCAATTCCGGCTTCACATAGTAATAGTAGTCTTCGTGGCTCATATTCAGGCCGGATGTACATTTTGACAGATTTAGTGCGCTTTCATTGAAAGATGAATGCAAGGCGCTTAGTTTAAGTGTAGACTTACTGTTGTTATTGTTGTTATTCAAGTGTTGGGAGAATGCGCTCAAATTAAGACCAATGGTTGCATGTTCTACTGCGTGTGAACCACCTCTGCAAAGAGGAAATGAAAATTGAATGGAGAGGGTAAGGAAAGAAAAGAGAAAAAAATTGTATTAGATACCATTGTCAAAGAGAAATATAATTATGTAAAAATATTCAGATGTATTAAAATAAAAGTATATCTTATTCATTAACAAAAACCGTATACCTAAATCAAATTTGTACAACATTAACAAAAAAAATTCAACAAATTTTGGTAAAAATGTTAAGCTTGTTCAATATATCTCTGAAACAGATTTTGCGAAAGCAGTTTTGTAGCCCATTCAATTTTAGTATAACAAAGTGCAAGTGTGAAGTAGCTAACGGTGTTGTTCATCTATTTCCATACAAAGTTTTGTTCCACGACAGAAAAGTCACCAAAGAAGTTAACAGTGGAAATATTGGAGTCAAAGGATATGACTACGATTTTTCGAGACAGCGAGGGAATTTTATTAATTGCCTACATTCCTTAAGGAACCAGAGTAAAAGGTCTATACTACAAAAAATAAAAAACCTTAGGGCACGAATTTTTTTCAATTTTTGCGCCGAGTCACGAAAGGCAGGAGTTTGTTAGGTGTCGAGATCTAAAACTGTTCAGCTACGCAACTAAATTCATCTGCTGATTTTGTCTTTATGCTAGTAAATCATTTATGGAGAGGGGATAGTATCGCTTTCTTAATGATGAAAAGCGAATCAGAGATATCAAATGTGCTGGAATGAGAATGAGAGTTAAACTCCTGACATAAGCAACGGAGTGGCTCGTGTAATTCAAAATTAGTTTTACAAGCTTTCAAAAATAGGGGACAAAAGTGTCTTGATACACGAGAGAGAACATTAATGCTTACTTTACCCAGAATAAGCGGACTTGAAATTGAGCCTGTCAGTAATTTAACCATAAAAATTGTACCAAGCATTTCCCTGCGACTGACAAGTGTAGGAAGATTAATAAGTTTTAATCGGCTCGTATAAGGCGGAAGGTTATATTGAGAATTCCAACGGAAATTTCTTAGAGCAAAAAGTAGGAATTGTTTTTAAATTGATTCTATCTTGTCTGAGTAAATTTGATTCCCTGGATTCCAAACCACCGAATGGGTGATATTCAGCTTAGTATCCATTGTGATACCAGGGTCCACAAAACTGTATACCTATTTTAGATTATGGTTACCTATTGTATAAGAAACCGGCTGAACAGCTCTTCGCGAGAAGTAAATTACTTAAAATTTTTTAAGATTTAGAGGCATAATATTTACTTTATACCAGTAAGCTATGCTGTTTAAGTCTGATTGTATCAAAAACTTTTCTTTAATTGAAACGTACGATTTATAAAGTTTTACATCATCTGTACATAGTGTTCATGCTTTGCAAATGCTTTTATTTAGAAAAAAGCAAAGAAGAATAAGTTCAGTAATCCAGAAGTACCGGAACGCAAAAAACCACATTTCGTGTCCAGCATTTGAGAAACAGCTGATTCGCGTTCTTTTTGTTTTTGTGACTTAAATGCAAACTCTTGGAAATTGAATTTTTTTTGTTTTACAAATTTAGTTTTAAGTATATAAAGATTGAAAATGCATTCACTATTCCATAAAAGCCCCAAGTAGGCAACATATAAACACAAAACAGCTGATATGCACTTTGACACTATCCATTTTTACCCGGAGAAAAAGTTCGGGCTGTTTCGGGCAGGAAGAAGAAGGCACTTACGATTCAATACGTTCCAATTTTCGCTCTCTATTACTCATTTTGCTGAGTACGGGAATGATTTCTGGGCTATTTCGGGCACCCGCGGGATCCCGCATTGCGTACGGGAAATAACCTGTTAAAGGGAACATGAAAACAGTTCAATGAGTCATTTGGTCATTGTTTTGACTTTAGCTGAAACAAAAATACCTTTCATGGAAACCAGAAAATTTTAATTCAACCGCCGACCATGCATTTGAAATTAGTCGTTTGGGAGCCATACAAAATGTGGATATTTACTGCATACATACATATGTATATACATAGATAGAGGAGTAATATAAAAACCTCATATCGGCACAATCAGTGGTATAGGATATATAACTTATAAAGCAACGATCTTGACGATTTTTGGGTGGACTTTGTATGATTACATATTTAGAAAATAGCTCGGCTAAAAGTCCAAGTGAAGTAGTTTTAAAGTAAAACTCCATATCTCTCTGAACAATCAGTTGTATGGAAGCTATAAGTTATAGTGAGCCGATCTTTGTCATTTTCACTGTAAGCTTTCAGTTGATAATGATTTAAGACAGTCCGAAATTTCATAGTCCTAGCTGCATAAATGGAGGAGTTATAGCAAAAAATCTTATACCTGACCAATAAGTTGTAAGCTATATGTTATACAATAAAAAAAATACACTCGGTCACCAAATTTTAGGCGGATATCTCAAATACTGCCATTAAAAATTGCTTATCATAAAAATACAATCGCCGTTCGGAGTCGGCGTAAAACTATACATAGGTCCCTCCCCTTTGTGTGAAAACATCAAGGCGCACGCCACAAATCCCAGGAGAAGCTCGGCCAAATACTACCATACGTGTAAGCGCCAATCTAGTATTATTATTATCACGAATACTTAGGTATTACATTGCGGTCAAACAGAAAGACAGGCGGGCATCAGCTCGACGTTCTGATCATATAAGTGTACATTTTCATGGTCTATATATTCTTCTCCTGATACATGAAAACATCGGACCAAACTTATAATACCGTTTCATGTTCACGAAATGTATAAAAAATGGATTGAAAAAAATTTTGACAGAAAATGTGTGTGTTATAACAGTACATATGTATGAAAACTAGTACGTAAATTACAATTCGTATGAAGTTTAGCTTATAAATGCATATACAAATTTTAACTACAATGTACATTTACAAACATAGGTATGCGTCTACAAACCATGAAGTGAACTTCTCCTTTAGATAAGTATTCAGGGTTGCCACTTCCGAAAATAATTATTTACCATCCAATTGAAAAAAATCTACCAAATCTGGAAAATATCTACCAATAAATTTTATAATTATTTTAACAAAAGTTATAGTTTTGTTCCATTTTTTTAGTTATTTCTATAAAAATTAAAATTATTTGAACTTTGTATTTAACTAATGATATGGTATTTGAGATCATATTAATGGCATCTTCTCGGTTTTTTTTTTCAACCGAAATCGAACGTGATGAAACTTAAGGCAACAACGAAGCATCATCGTTTGAAAAAACTTCAACTGGAGTTATTATAGACAAATACATTGACTCAAACAGCCGCTTGGTATTTTTCTAATATTTACAATGTTCCTCAAGTATTTTTTTTTTCCTTTTTTCGTTTAAGAATATTGTATTATTAACCAAACCTATACAAATCAGGGATTCAAGCTATATCCAACATTTATAAAAATTAAAAAAAATCGTCTAAATTTCGAACTTTTTACTCTGAATTTTGACAACAATTTTGGGTATGCAGTTTTATCGTCGCCGGTCTTTTGTGTTTTTTTTTTTCATTTAGTAATTGCCATTTATAAAAACTGGCGTTTATTTTAAATTTTTTTTTTTAACAATCATGGTGTGTCCTGTCCATTTTTTCTTTCTATTTAATAAATTCCAGTAAAATGAGTTTTGAATGGAGCACGATTTGTTCACCTTTTATCGATATGTATGTATGCTAAAATACAGCGGCTCCGCTGGCTTGGCCATGTCGTTCGAATGGACACCGACGCTTCAGCTCTGAAAGTATTGAACTCGGGGTTGGTGGTAGCAGAGGAAGAGGGAGGCCCCCACAGCGATGGAAAAACCAGGTGGAGAGGGACTTGGCTTCACTTGGCAGAAAAGAAACGACTGGCGTTCTTTGTTGAACTCGGTCAAAATCACTGAGGCGGTTACAGCGCCAAATAAGAAGAAGAAGTTGTATGTATATAAAAAGTGCGCATTATACCGTTTGAAAATTAATGAAATAACGTAGACAACACTTTTGGAAAATAATTATAAAATACATAAAGCTAACTTAAAGCTTAAACAGTCGGCAGCGTTGATCTGGATTAACTCGGACTTAATCCGGATCAACTGCAGTTATTTCCCCAGTTGATCCGGATCAACGCTGCCGTCTGTTTATGCTTTAAGACAAATAAAACGAGAACTAAACTTTTATTTGTTTTTCAAACAAATTACTTTAACAAAAATCTACCAAAATGAGAAAAAATTTACCATTTTACCAACCCAAATTTTTTCTACCAATTTTGGTAATAATTTCCAAAGTGGCAACACTGTAAGTATTGCAATGTTCAATGTGTTTACAAATAAGTACAACCCCTTCACATTCAAATGTACGTATGAATGTACAAATTTGTTTTGCGGTAACGAATATTAGCTTTCACAACTCTCACAAATAGGACATTTTCTGCATTATTTTTTTATTTATCAAATCTAGAATAACCGCTAAACCTTCGTCTGTCTTAACTATCAACAAGTGCAATATATTCTCACGCTAAAGTCTTGGGTTCCAGTTCGTATTTTAATTGTTTTTATGATTTTCTAAACGAAGCTGCCACAATATGGCACAGCCAGTTTTGTGTCTACATAATTACATATATGCATCTATATTTGTACACATTTATGTTGGTATGTATGTATGTATGTTGATATATATATATACTTGTATATATGTATATATGTATATACCCACAAACATTGCAGTACATTTGTTAATTCGAATTTTCTACCAGCTGTCCTTAAAACTGGCTTAACGCTCAACATATTGGGCTAAAAATAGTATTTTAACCAACCCTACTTGCTTGAATTGCAAATACATATAGGGTAAAATCGAGCCATATTTCCACAAACGCCAAGGAAATTCTTTGGTGGAACACTTGAAAATCGTGCACACAATTTTCAAAAGTATTGTATTTGTGGAAAAATATCATATTACATTTAAAATGCCTTTAAATAAAAAGTGATGAGCAGTAGAACAATTGTAGTGGTTGGCTAAAGGTATAGGACGTGACATAGTATACAATCTGTGCTCACCAATATGTATATAGTTATATGCATACACAACTACCCTGTAGGGAAACCCCGAACTGGTGAACCAAATTTGTAGTTCCGTACAAGATCTTTATCATCAAAAATGAACCAGTCCGATAGTAACTAGACCGCCACCAGTGCAAAAGCAGCGAGATGTGGTACTTTTAAAAAATAATTTTATTTTTTGAAATCTATATCTAAAATGACGAATTTAGAACTGGTTCGAAACTATAGGAAAACGGATGCGGCGGGGGGCTTCTTTACTCTAAATAGAGTTTTTCTTGGCGGGTTTTTCGCTCAAATACGCTTCCAGTCTGCACTTCGCAGATGCTTTTTCATAGTTTGGTAATACGAAACTAAAATTTGTGTTAACATGCTAACATTTTGGGACCTTCTGGAATCTAACCACTAACAGCCAGCACCTCTGCAAATTCAGCTACAGCCAAAGGTATGTAAACGTGCTTTCAAATGCCCAAATTGATTTACATTCATTCAAACAAATTTGATTTCAGAATGAAAACACAGTTCTTTGCAAATAACTAAAAATCGCTACCATGGTAAAACCAAAAAGACTGTTGGAAAACATCTTGTTATCTTTTTCAGCGAACTAGATCCCATCTGTCGAATTTAGGACTGGTTGTGAACTATAGAAAAGGTATTGCAGCGGGGGACAATTTCCAATTCCTATGACATTGCCGTGTTAAATTCGCCAGTTGTTTGCAAAAAGAGATTTATCGCGAACTAGTAGTGGGTCTAAATGTACTAGAAGCGCACCAGTTCAGAACTATCCCCACAGTATATTTAAACATACATTCTTACTTTTATATGCACACATACATA
This sequence comes from Rhagoletis zephyria, assembly GCF_001687245.7. Taxonomy (NCBI): domain Eukaryota; kingdom Metazoa; phylum Arthropoda; class Insecta; order Diptera; family Tephritidae; genus Rhagoletis; species Rhagoletis zephyria. Next base: position 127,142 of record NW_016158302.1, on the reverse strand, counting down.
TGTAAATTTATTTACAAAAATCAGTTTTTGTGCATGTGTTAGCATACGTTATCTCTTCACATATTTGTTTGCTTCTTTTACTGACCGAATTTTCTTTTTAAACCCAGCTGCGTTATTGCTCTATTTTTAGACCAAAAATTTGTTTAAGCTGTACGCATACACACACATTCACTTATACATACAGGCATATACCAAACTATTGCAACTATCGAAACTGTGCAGGAACGGAAAAAATAGTGTATCCGGTTTCAAGTAAAATTTCTAATGAAAACATTTTTCAAAGCCCCAAAAATCTACCAGAGTAGATACAGATCGCACATATTGTATGCCTAATTGAGTAATAAAGTACTGTATACCTAAAATCCCAAATACAACCTCAAAATCTGGACTTAGGGTCAAAAATCTTTTCTTGTATCCCATAACTTTAACATTTCTGAACCGATCATATATTCATATATGTCGCTGAAATGAGCATTTACAGCCGCTCATAACGATAAACAAATTACAGTTTAATCAAAAATAATATGGGACTATTACCGCAGGCTTAAATATATAGAAATTTTAACTTTGCAAATTGAAGGTATGTATGAAAACTTTTTTTATGGTGTTTTCGTTTGTATCAAAAAAAATTCTTCTTTTCATTACCCTTATCTCTTTTCGCGTTCGATTCTAAAATAAAGGCAAAAGGTGAGAAAATTGTGTCTCGTTTCTTAAAATATCGCACTCTAGAAAGGCAAAAAAAGGCACATTGTCTGCCCTTTGAAGCTTTCTCAGGAGAGTTGGTTACCCTGAAAATCATATGGTTGCTTAAAACGACTATAATATGAAATGCGTAAGCTAGACAAGGAAAAGAAGGCAAAAACATGCCGTTTTAGAGGGTTGAGTGCAACATCAAACTTATTTTGCCTTGTGGAAGGCAACATTTAAAATTAATATTTTACTCCGTTTCAAATAAAACTTAATTATTTATTACAATAGTTTAAATTTTAAACAATAATTTCTGTGAAAAACTGTTCACGCTATAAATAGTGAGGTATCGCATTTTATTCTCAATCAAATGTGGTTTTAAAATCTTACAACAACATATGTCAGAGCAACATGAAAAACAACTTTCAAATTTAAATTAAAATCAAAAAATCCGCGAAAATGTATTTTTTTAAAGTTTGCGGTAATATTCACGCCATGTTTTATTTCTGTACTCTACACCAGAGGTTCCCAAACCTTTTTTTCTCGTAGACCCTTTCAGAACTTTACTGGTTTCTGTGGACCCCCTGCTGCTACATTTCTAAAATATTCCGAAAGCTCGTCAAAAATGTAAAGATTAGGTCTAACGATGTAAATTTGCATCATCGCGAGTGAGCTCCAAAACTGAATTCGGAGTGGCAAAAATTAAGATAAAATATTTTCTTGTGCTCTATCTATTAAAATAATGTGATTACACTCTTGCAAGTTTTAAAAACCAGAGCTCGTAAAGCCATCAAAGTACTCTCTCGCTTGAATGGTCTTTTATCTTTAAGGGCCCTCCGAGCGCTAGCGTTAAATTCAGAAACTGACAATAGAGAAAAGACCGAATCTAGAAAAATAGATGACAAACAACCAAGCAAGCAGGAAGCATAAAAAGTGTTTCACCTTCTCATCCTCTTCAAGGCAGGATGGGCAAATGGAGTTGTCATTTACATTTATCACAGTCAGGGGTTTGTGCCACCTGAAGTGATTCTAGAAGTTACCTGCAGTCCCATCTGCTCAATGAGAGCAAAAAACTAGACAGAACTTCTGAGATTGAAGACAACAAGAGTTTTGCCCACCCGCATTCCCTCGATGCCACCAGTCATTGCAGTTTCTGATGGTGGCCTCGATGGTCGAAGTGGGGAGTGCTACAACTGGTTGCATATCGAGGAATGCCTGGTCTAAGCCAACTGTGACCAAATGGTCAAATGTCGCATTACCAGGTACTCTCGGGTGACCTGGCACCCAGAGTAAAGCAAGCAGTTATGTTTACCAACATAATTTATTCGAGACTTGCATTGCCGAACTAGTTTGGAAGAACTTAGATAGAGGACTGGCCAATGCCTTGGGTGCAGCTTGGCTGTCACTCCAGACACGGAAACTCCTTCCCCCCCACCTATTTTCTACCACGTAGTCCATGGTTTTGATGACTGTAAATACCTCAGCCTGGAAGACCGAAACATATTCCGCAAGTGAAAAGTGAAGCTTATCCCCACTAACTTCGAGGAAGAGCCCAGTTCCTGACCGACAGTCAGTTTTAGAGCCATCAGTAAAGATTCAAAAATGTGTGAGTCCAGGCTCAGTGCTGGAATTAAAACGGCATTCAGCCTCAGCGAACTCAACATTATAGAATCTCTTCGACAAAGGTATCCTGTAGCATTGAAAAGACACAAGTGTTCAAGTGTTACCGCCAGCAATTTCTACTTCGCCCTACTCAGTGTTATACCAACATCCGTTTAGTTTTAGCCTGCAGGTGGTCTTTAAGGATTCCCCAAGTGTGAAGACACAAAGCTATGGAAAGTGCAACAGTGCGTGAAGAGCACCATACACCACTCAACAAAATTATTGTTAAATAGTGAGGCTATCAAGCAACCATTTGGTTATTTACTATCGAAACCAGATACATTTTCGTGGACCCCCACTTACAACTCGTGAGCCCACATATATTTTTTACGCCAACGTAGACCCCCGGCGAGTCTCCCGGGAACACCTGGGAATCACTGCTCTACACACTCAAATTTTACAGCAGAGCGAAAAAACGGTTTCTCTTTGAAGGCAGTGCCTTGATAGGCGATATTTTCTCTAGCTATTATTTTACAAATCTGTTGTTTTAATAACGATTTTTATGCATAAATATCGATGCCTGGAGTACAGGGTTACCAAATCTCATTTTTCCCACAACGGCGATTTAGGCGGTTTTGCAACTGGTCGATGGGCTATTTTTCAAAAACATCGACGATATGTATGTATGTGTATCGGTATGATCTTCTATAAATCCTATTTTCAGCAACATATATGTACATACAAATTTAGTATATTGAAAAAATGCTGAAGTTATGTGCAAAAATACTATTGCCCCGAGAAAAACGGTGTTTTATCCTAAATCCAGATTTTGAGGGTATATTTGGTATTTTGAGTATATAGTATTTTATTACTCAACTAGGCCCACAATATTTGCTATGTGACATTTTATGTTACGGGAAATGCAATTTAAGTCTTAAATTTTAAGACATCGAAATTTCAAAAATCAAATATCGGTTCTGCAACGTTAGTGCGATCATCAAAAATGGCCAAGATATATATATGTATGTGTGTATATACTACTTGTATCTTTCATGAGTGGTTCCGCAGCTTAACTCCCCTACACACTACATTATTCTTCCTCGTATTCCTCGTTCCACAGCGCTTGTCACATGTCTATTGTTTGGACTGCCGCTTCTAATGTGTCTTGCCGCTATTCACCCTGATCTTTATGCTTTTCTCTTTTACAGCATTTCGCTACTTCTTTCCGACATATGGAAATTCTATGCGCTAACTGGTAAGATGCAAGTGCTGTTCTCTTTGTAAGATTGTGCGAAAAGACTAGTATACTTACATACATATGTATGTGTGGATGCGAGCATTCATTTTTTTCGCTGTTAAGATTATAAGTTTTTAATCTCGGCCAACTGGCATTTTGCTCGTACTGACGCACACCCTCCTGTATTGTAGTATTTACAGCATTCGTGCGAAGTGATATAATTTTACAGTCCTATTGTATAAATATACTTATACACTCTAAAAAAAATTGAATGCAAATTTACATACCATGTTAATTAAATTAAACACTGCTTGTTTACTTTTACTTATCATATGTGTGGCGTAGAACAAATTTCAAATTTGTTTGTTGAATTCGAAACACTTAATGTTCACAACTGCACAGTTTACACATACAATGTTTAAAATTTGCTCTAAAAAATTTTTGTCTAAATTTACGCATATAAAGAGAGGTAACCAGTTTTCTCTCCTAATGTATGCAAAATGAAACACTCTCTGTTTATTTTTACATACCATATTTGTCGCGTAGAGCCAAATTACACATAAAATGTTTAAAATGCGGAAGGAAGCGCGGAAGATTTGATTATTTTTTGCACACTAGTTGAAAAATGGTGAACTTATAGAGTAGATGTAATGAGTTGAGTTCCCTATAGGTACGGTGACCATAAATATATTTTGAAAATGCAGGACAATTTTTAAAAAAATTTACCTACATATAATTGCTTGTATAAAAATAACAAAAATATACTACATATATACATTCCTCGTCATTTGAATAGCGTACCCTTTTTTTGATTTTTTACCATACAAAGTATGCTTGACAAAATTTTTATATGGAAGAAAATGCGCAGCACCGTCAACAAACAAAATGTCGCCCCTATGTTTATTTTTTTTTTAATTTTCAAAAATTTTTAAAATGGGATGTAGAGGTAGAATAGTCTATATTTTTATAAAAAGTTAATGAATATTAAACAAACAAAACGAAAACTGTACCTACTAAGTATTAAAAGGATGCGCTATTCAAATAACGAAGATGGTGTATTTCTTAATTATTAATCCAATTTTAAACTTTAAACATAAATCACATTTGCTTCATTGGTATTAATCTTTTATAAATGAATATTTACAATTATAACAAGGCATATTACATATTACTTTACACGAAATATGAACCTCTGTAAAGCAAATTTTTTTAGGCAAACTTTGGGTCGTTGAACACGAAAAAATACCCATGGTTTCAAAGAAGTGTTTTCGAGATTTGTTCGAAAAACGTATTTTTAGTACTTTTTCAGTTATTCCTCAATATCTCATGAAACGACCAACAGTTCGAAAGGTATTGATGGGCTCTTTGAAAAAATATATATTTTTTGTGCAGATAGTGTTCCGTAACATCTACATTTCTCATCAGAGTTTCATTTACTGTAGAAAGAAAATGATTGAAATTTCAATTTTTCGATTTTGGTAATTTTCATGGAAATCGGCAAAGTAATGTATTTTTGTAGGTCGCTTATGTTGATTGGATAATATTTTCCTGAGACATTGACGAATAGGTCCGAAATGTACCAAAAACACTTTTTTCGAAAAAAATTACGAAAACGCTTGTTTGAAGAGAAAATCGGCTTGGAAAATATTTTTTTTCTTAAGCGATTACCACAAAATTTGTAGAACAGTGTTATCGATATATTTGATGCAGGTCTTCAATTTCTCGTCACCCATTGTCCATATCCGTACAATATTTAGAACGCATTGACTAGTTGAACCTTCAAAACCAACTTACACTGCTTTTATTTCGATTAGGAAAAGTTAATTTTAAAATATCGAAGAAAATGCGGGACAAAGGCAGGACACTTGGTAAAAATCAGAACATTTTGGGGGTTTTCTGTTTTGGAAAACTACGCAGGACAGACCTTTAAATATTAGTACGGTCCTGCAAAAAACAGAACGGATGGTCACCGTACCTATAGGGTATGTGGGAGAAGCACAGTCTTTGCATATAATACAAATATATACATATGTAGGTGTATCCCAATGAACACATAAAATTCAAAATTCTCCTTGGCTTGGCTTTATTTAGCTGACTTAGACCTAACCAGAGATGTCAGATTGAAAGTTTTTATAAGGCGTCTTTTAAAATGCCAACATTTCTTGCTGTTACATTTCGTTATATAAAGTGTACATTAGCTGGACTAGGAATTCTGCAATTCATTACTACTTCATTCATGGCTACTTACAGATACAAATGTTATGCATGACTTAGACTTCACTTGCCTTGAAAATTGTGTATCTGGCAAATGAGCCGCACGTGTTACATACACCAAAAAGCAACTTCACTCAGAAACCTAGAGAGCTACAGATTTTAGATTTCTATCAAGGCGAATTCATATAAGGTGGTGTTGCTAGAACAGCTGTTAATTTATCCTCATTCTCGAAGAAATATGGGTCGATAACTCTTTCGGCCATAACACCGCACCAAACAGTGCATCTGAATGGATTTTCAGAGCCCCACAATTTACAGTTTTGCTTGGAAGTGCGCTTCATCTGACATCAAAACATTACCTAAAAAATCAATTTGTGTGGATAATTGTGTAAAACGAATAGTGTATTGTAGTCGTTGTTGGTGGTCTTGCTATAAGTATCCATTATGATTTTCCAGGAGATTTACTATAACATGCAGAAGGAAAATAAGAATAATGTTAAAAAATAAATAAGTTATACGTGTTTAATAGTGGTTCAAAAAATTTTTTTTTGGAAATTCATAAACGCTTCGTCAAATTATTGTTATTTGTGATAAAAAAAGAGAAACGTGTTTTGAAAAAAAAAAATTTTTAGAGGTCGCGCTGTTCGGTTTTTTATAAAAATGCTGATGTTCTCAATTTTTTTATTTTCTTGGCATGTTAAAATGCAGCTAAAAATTTGTTTTTTACATATAATTACTCTGGTATTATTGGGGAACATTTCCTTAATTACGTACCTGTCTTGGGCCTAGTGCCCGAAAATATGCTCTCGAAAAGAGACTAGTAAACTTAAAACGTTGATACTGAACGATTTACGCATTGTCATGGGTTGGAACTTGTTACCAGGGGGTTTCTGGGGTTGCTAATTAGGGATCTGAAGTCAGTTTTTCGAAATTCAAAATGGCGGATCCAAAATGGCGGTCCATTTTTTTTTTTAATGATTGGATTTGTTCGAAACCCGGCACTCCAGAGTTTTTTTGGTCGCCGATTACGAATCTGAAGTCAATTTAAAAAAAAACACGTTTCCAGTGGGTTTCTGGGGTTGCTGATTACGAATCTGATGTCAGATTTTGAAAATTCAAAATGGCGGTTAAGAGCAGTGTTGCCGCGCCGTCTCAAGAAAATGTATCCCTTACCAAGCCAAAAATGTATCCAAATGTATCCAATTTTCTTTTTTTACATATATGTACATCTCATAACTTGTAAGAAAACCAAACATTCTCATGAAAAAGACATAATTTAACCCATCTTAAGGACTTGGAATACATGTGCATAAAATGAAACATTTGTAATTTCAATTTATAAAGTACATTTTTTGTGCATAAGTATTTTGCAAAGTAAATATAATAAATAGCAAGTACACTCTAAAAAGAGCATGTAAAACTACTACTGAAAAGTATCTATTTTTCAACAAGAATCTGTATAAATATACGTATAAGATGTTCAGTATTTGATTTTGAACTTGAGATCTTTAAAATATACACATAAATACACATATATAGAATGTTTAAAATTGCAAAA
>NW_016158302.1:111155-119484 GCF_001687245.7 Rhagoletis zephyria | reverse complement strand
CCTTTAAGCTAATTAAAGCAATTGCGCTTATACCTATTTTGGTGAGATCTCTTCATATGTTCATTGCTTCGTTCACAAAAAATAAAATGCTTTAATTTCACGCTTAAGTAGCGATTCTTTATACGTTCAGAAAACGTAATGCTTTCTACCATCTTTAATGAAAATCGATTTTTGAACGAAAAAAACTTTATAGGAAATATAAAATTTTGGCCTATTTAAAAAAGTATCCACATTTATACTTACCGGAAAAAATAAGTATCCCGGAAAAATTCGTCTAAAAATGTATCCAATTGGATCTATTTAGATCCAAACGGCATCCCTGGTTAAGAGCTTCAAACAAATGCAATCATTTGTCTTTTCGAGAGCATATTTTCGGGAACTAGACCCATTCTAATTGTCCAAGGTGTGTAATTAAGGGAAAGTGCCCCAATAATACCAGACTAATTATATGTAAAAACCACATTTTTAGCTGCATTCAACATGTCAAGAAAATAAAAAAATTGAGAACATCAGCATTTTTATAAAAAACCGACCAGCGCGACCTCTAAGAAAACTTAAAAAAAAAAAAAAAAAAATACGTGTCTCTTTTTACCTTCCTTTTATTAGCTCGGGTTGTAACTATGTAATATTGATGCGCCTAAAAGATGCAGCGATTTCTATTCTCAAGTTACATTCCTGATGACAGTAGGAATGGCAATTATAATAGGGAGGTTTTAGTTTTTTAAACTATAATTTTATTTATCACAAATAACAATATTCTGATGTAGCGATTATGAATTTCCAAAAAGAGTGTTTTTGTGAACCACTTTAATATATATAGATTATATTATATATAGATACCTGCGAAGGCAATTTTACACTGTTTAACATTGAAAGGTCTTATTTGGCCCACCCTGTACTACCGCTACCACCTTATATGAACTCGCATTGATTTCTATGTTAAGTTTCTAGTTGCAAAGAGAGCCGTGAGATATTCATGCTGCTATATCAGTTATTCACATCTTTTTAATAAAATTCTTTCAAATATACAATACAAATATGATTTTTTGTATAAATGCAATTCATCTGGCTATCGATAAACAAACTTTTAGATATAGACAGAAAATAAAATAAAAAACAATCACAATTTGAACTCGTAAATACATTTATTTTAATAGCAAATTTGTATCCATTTTTAAGCCAAACAAATTAAACGTTTACAATTTCACGTGTACAAATACAAACGCTGATAATCAAAACAAATAGAAAAGGTAAGAGGTGTTACGCAGAGTAATTGTTGCTAAGTTCATAGGTAAGTCAAGTCAAGTCTAATGGTCTGATTATGGCAACTTAACGTAACTTACGCCTCTCTCATAAAAATTCTGTTAAATTGATGTTGCTTATAATTGCACAGCCAAAACTTAACGTAACTTAATGCCACGTCGAAATCTGTTTCATTTTGATTCTCTAAGTCCTACGTTCCGTTAAGTTAAGTTAGGTTGCCATAATCAGGCTCTAAGGGCTGGTTTCTCCAACTCAACTTAACTTAGTTAAGCCAATTTTCTTGACTTAGTCAAGAATAAGCTGTGTAAAACGTAGGCTAACTTTTGACTTAAGTCCAGTTTGCTAATTTAGCGCTTACAACCGAAATCGAACACGAAAAGAAAAAGGGGTGATCAAAAGGCAACATTTTTTGGTAGAAACCAGAGCACCATAACTTTTTCAGAAAAATAAGAAAGAAAATAAATAAATATTGCTGATTTAATCCTCTTCTTCCTATTGACAACTTCTACAGAAGTCATGTAATCGTACGCCTAGCCGATAGGCATGCTTGCCAATTAGGCAGTGTTCTGGTATAACAGATACTAACAAATTGATATTCTGCTTATTTTAGTTCAGTATTAGGCCAGTGCGTATAGCGCTGAGCGCCGGCTATAGTTTCCTGATAGTTTTTCAGGTGATTTCGGCATGCTATCTGTCGTTTGCTACTTTAGCCCCTTTGGAATTAAGTAGCTTGCAAGTTTCTAAGGGTATTCCTATTTCATTGTTTATATCCTCAATAGGGAGTTTGGTGCCAATGGCGCCAGTTAATCGGCCTTACAGTCCCCCTCAGTGTAGCAGTGTCCCGGAACCCATATCACCTTTGGGAGAAATGACTCAGCCAACTCGTTAAGAGATGTGCCGCATTTCATGGTTACCAAGGAGGTTGTCGACTGTTTCGTAAGGGATTTGATTGCCGGCTGAAGATGTAGATATAAGCATGGGATATCACACACGCTACAGTGGTCCGGAAGACGAAAGCTAAGAGAGATTCCCAGGTGTTCGGAGTATGCACCCCCACTAACCCAAACCTCGAGCTTTGAACCACCTGTGTACACATGAATGGACTCGCCACTCCTAAGACCGTCTTGTTTCCACTCCTCCCTTAAGGGTAGGAGGGTCGTAAACGCTGTAACAGGAGCAGAGTTCGGATGGGCGTAGCTTACCATTACGGTTAGCTCCGAAAACTCCGTTAATATTCTACCATGATCATAACTCGGGTTTGACCACTTACTTAGACTATTTATACGAATTGCCGCGACGCTGACTTCGTAAACCTCTGCTGGACATAGCTATGTTAGATGACAGCTTTGATGTTGGAAAAACGAATGCAAATCTGAGACTCAGCAACATCATATTCAAGTACACTTAGGCTTCTTTTTATACGTTTTTTTTATGCGGATTTGAATTTACACGGTTTTTCAAACCATTTTTTCGCTGAAGCGATTTTGCTTTTTTGAGAGTTGTTATTACTTTTTTCAGTGTGTAAGAGACAATGCTTCTGATAATTAATTTGTCAATATATTCTTACATAATTCATGTATTTATTGTGGTATTTTTTTTCTTGTTTTTGGTTAAAATGCAGATAAAATTATATTTATTTCAGGAATGTTCAGTTTTACATGGAATAATAAGTGTTGAAGTGAAGAAATAAATTGTTTTGTTTTGCTTAGTATTGCCTCACTGGATGGTTTTTAATTTTGTACATGGACTATCTGAATTTATGCGGTTTGGGAAAATGCTGGAACGCATCCTCTGTTTTTGTATGAAAGTAAAGATCTTTTTAGGCGGTTTTTTTTTATGAGGCTTTCTGAGGAACGCATATACCTNTGTTTTGCTTAGTATTGCCTCACTGGATGGTTTTTAATTTTGTACATGGAGTATCTGAATTTATGCGGTTGGGAAAAATGCTGGAACGCATCCTCTGTTTTTGTATGAAAGTAAAGATCTTTTTAGGCGGGTTTTTTTTTATGAGGCTTTCTGAGGAACGCATATACCGNTGGAAAAACGAATGCAAATCTGAGACTCAGCAACATCATATTCAAGTACACTTAGGTCTCTTTTTATACGTTTTTTTATGCGGATTTGAATTTACACGGTTTTTCAAACCATTTTTTCGCTGAAGCGATTTTGCTTTTTTGAGAGTTGTTATTACTTTTTTCAGTGTGTAAGAGACAATGCTTCTGATAATTAATTTGTCAATATATTCTTACATAATTCATGTATTTATTGTGGTATTTTTTTTCTTGTTTTTGGTTAAAATGCAGATAAAATTATATTTATTTCAGGAATGTTCAGTTTTACATGGAATAATAAGTGTTGAAGTGAAGAAATAAATTGTTTTGTTTTGCTTAGTATTGCCTCACTGGATGGTTTTTAATTTTGTACATGGAGTATCTGAATTTATGCGGTTGGGAAAAATGCTGGAACGCATCCTCTGTTTTTGTATGAAAGTAAAGATCTTTTTAGGCGGGTTTTTTTTTATGAGGCTTTCTGAGGAACGCATATACCGCAAAGGCCTAAGTGTATAATAAAATTACAAAGACGCAGAAACATAGACGATCTTGAAAAAGATGAGAAGGCCAACACAATGAAAGGACTAAGTGCAGAAGACCCTGTTTACGCTTGGTATAATATTACTGGAGGAACTTCGCAAAGGAGAAAGGGAAATTTTTTTTCCGCGCTCCAAACAAAATATTGATATTTGAGACCTTTGAAAAGAGCAATCTGCACGATAAGGTGGCCGTCAATTCCTCGGGGAGCTGAGTTCCGGCCATCTTTCTAGAAGCAGAACACATGTAAAGGAAATCCCTGTAGAATACGCCACCGGCAACATTGTCATCCAACTTTAATCCATCCGTGAAAAGATTAATAAGGCTTAAAAGTTCCGCTGTGCTCGTCAATTGAAACAAACTTATATTCAGTCAACAAATGGTATTTTAGGGGAAGCTTTTCAAGGCAGAAATACACTCGGGGGTTTGCAAATTCCTGCTAAAGGGCGACCGCATATTTTCAAATTTAGATGTTGCCCATACCGGGGATTGAACCCTGGTCCTACGGGTAATACGCACCTCTAACCCCACTCATCCACAACGCCTTATATGTACATATGTGTGTATGTATGATCATATACTTGTACATGTATGAATACTTACCTATGCAAGTACCTACATAATACATTTGGACCTAGTTTTTACTTAAATACATACGAACTAAGTACTTAAATTAAATCGATTTAAATTCGCTTTAAATGAGAAAAGTACAGGAAGACGAGATTAAAAGCAACAATAAGTAGCAAACATTCCAGCTATACAGCCAACTTAATTGACTGTACCACAACCAGCAGTATTGTATTTGATCCAACCAGCGAGTAATCTTACGATGTCATACATTCAAATGCATTTAAACAATCTAGCGCGCTATATGTATGTATGTATGTTCACACTCTTTTAAAATATGGTATGGAAACATCCCCCGTCATCAACGCCACTACAACCGATGCCGCCACAAAACGGTTGCCCTGCTTGCTGTACTGGAATTTACGGCCATTTGTATATATATACAATTTATTCAAGCTGATAACGATGCTTCAACAAAGAGCCAAGCGCCCATATGGCTGAGCCTCTGCCTGGTCGTTGCGATCGGGCTATGACTCTGGATTTGTACATGCATATGTACTTTGTTGAATAGAGACGGAGCTCGGGTCTGGAGCAATTCAATCATGAAAAATTATTTGTATATTAAAAATGTTGTTGTTGTCGTTGTTGCTGCTATTAGAGATGATATGAGAAGTATAGTTTCCGTCTAACTGTACCCGCTTGTCTGGCTGAATAATACGAGTATTCGACAGCCACTGCTACTGCTTGGCCGGACGACTGTTGGTTGTGATTGTCGCCGCCTCTTCGTTGCTGCCAATAAAGCCTCCAATCAACGTACAAAACCCCAAAACGCAAACACACATCCATTAAAACGATGCGGGCGAAAACACGCACACAAAAATAATGAAATAAAGCGATCTCAAGTATGGCAAGATCCAGGCGGCTGGTGGGGCAATAGGTGGTTGTACTTGAAGTAGAACGATGAAGGGGCCACTACCGCAGTTACGCTTTTTAAATTCAATCAAAGTGGACCAAGTTTAAATGAACGATGCGGCAGAGTGAAAAAGAGCCGAATAAACGGCGAAAAAATATGTATGGATCATGCACATATTTACATGCATATGTATGCATGTATGTACATATATGACGGCAACATTATGCCCAACACCAAAACAAACTGTAAGCGCAATTGTAATCGTTTTGGCGATAAAAGCGCGCACAAATGGCGACTCAAATGCAAAGTGGAATAAAAATACAAATAAATGTATTTATGTATACATAGTATATAAATATATATGTACATACATATGTAGATGCCTGAGCAATGAAATGTTAAGTAAAAGAGCCAGGGTTAAAAACGGCCCGACGATCGTACTGACGAATTAAGCAGAGCAGCGAGCCAACAGGCATTTCATTGACGCGATTGCAAGAGGGTAACAACAAGCAGAACGAACAAATCAAACGTATAAATAAAAAATAAACTTTTATACACCCATACATACATGCATACATACGTACAGTACCCTGCAGAAAAAATTATCAATTGATAATAAATAACCAACTTGTACTTAGCTTTTTTGCGGGATTTCTATAAAATATATATAACTTGTAATTAGCTACAAAAAGCTAACTTGAAAAGCTAAGTTGAAAAGCAATGCAGGAGTAGAGCAGACGTAATTGGTTTCTTTAAACAAGTTTCTATTTAAATATCCTCATACAAATTTGACTTGGATAGACTTTCTTTCTGCACTTCACAAAATCTCAAATAAAATGGACTGTATTTTAATTGAAAAATCTTAAAAATTAATAAATAAACAGATATGGCAAACAGTATTATTCTGAATTTGATCCTAAATGATATGTGCAACATGTTTGTATGTATGTATAAATATGAATAATCAATGACTTTTCAAAAAATTTAATTGTAAAAATTACATACCATTGCTTTATCTATTTTTTTTCTTTATTTGTTCATCTGTTTAAATAATGTTACGATCTTGGTTTTAAGCTACGTATTCTTCATTAAATGTCCACGTTTTAATTAAGGATTTACATATTTATGCAAGTTAACAAGAAGGTGTAACTACTTCAATAATTATGTTCGCTTAAGTACCCGCATTGAGGTATTTAAGTGGGTTCTTTTAAGTACCCAACCCGCCTATGTGCCTCAAAACGCTAACAATTTTCGTGAGGTACTTAAGCGGGTTCTACTGTACTTCTATTCACGTAGATCATGGATCCACAGTATCACCCCTAAATTTCATACCGCTATCTTGGGTTTTAGGTTTTTTTTTGGGTTTTTTGAGATTTGCAAGCTTATTTTGCATTTTTCGTAAAAAACGGCTGTGTTTATACAAATTTGTAGAGAATTTAATTTCCCACATTTTTTATATACAAACCTCTTGAAAAAATAATTTTTTATTACAAATAATTATCAAAACGTGCGAAAAATTTTTGCATTGTCCGGTTTTCGCCATTTTCCAACAATTTCTGATAAAAATGCGTAGCTTATTCAAATGCCAAAGTTGTAGGGAACTTTTCTCTTTTAGTGTTAGGTTCTCCGGTGGCACAAAATTTGTTAAGCAAAGAACTAATTTACGGTTAGTTTAGATACTATATTTTAGACGCCATGTTGAATTTTTCAAAAGGCCTCACGGCTTTTTCCCAAAAAAAACGTCAATAACTTTAAAAGATGGGGAGGTTTAAAAATAATGTAGCACTTTTTGACATAGAAAAACAAAACTCCATCAATTGCCATTAAAACATACTAAATTCCCTACTGACTTATAGGCAAAATATTTACCGATTTGTGAAAAATTCCATGAATTTGCTGAACCTTAGGGTCTTTGAGGCACGTCTTTCCATTATCCGATTTAAACAATTTTTCGCAGGTCACGTTTTTATGACCAAATGAACCTGGGGGGAGTCTTGCTTTGTAGGACAAAGTTGCAAAATAAGGCGCAGGCTGCAGCACATACCTGATGATATTCATTGAGTTATTTGGCAAAACTATAATTAAATAGGGGAGCGAAGGGTGTTATAGACCACATAAGGAACAATTTCTGTAGCAAAAACGGAAATGTGCATTTTTTCTAATATTTTGCTGGATAACACAGCCCAACAAAAATATAAAAAAAAAATTTACGGCAAATATTAAAAAAATGTATGATAAACTTTTTTTTTTGTGCTGACTACGAAAGCGTAGCATGAATTTTCCATCAGCTCCAGATTTTGAAAAAAAATAGGGTAAAGTGTCAAAAAATCGCGCTGTTTGCAATATTCAGAAACTCTAGCAAAGGAACAAGAGGTGATAGAACCTTCCTGGCTTAAATTAAACCTACATCTCTGAAAGAGATCTTAAATAAATGAGATCTTAAAATATTTTTACCATTATTATCTTAAACAAAGTGAAGTCTATTCATGATGAAATGTCAAAGCATACTGAGCATCTTTCTCTTTGACACCATGTCTGAAATCCCACGTGATCTGTCAAATACTAATGCATGAAAATCCTAACCTCAAAAAAATCACCCGTTAGAATGAAATTGGTACGCGCGTTTGGCTTCTAGAAGGCATTACTTTAGCATGGAAATGTTATTGGCGTTAATGGCTGCAGCCGGCTTTGGAATCTCCGTAATGGGTTAAGGAAGCGAAAGTCCGTTTAGGAATTCTATAGTGCTAATACCTTCAAGATCACGTTTTGACTTAAAGCGATTCTAGTTTTTTTGTTTTGCTGGGTACTTAGTCTGGAAGGTGTTACTTTAGAAACTCTAATTTGCCTTTCGCTTCTTTAACCTATTATGGGGAATGCGAAGTTGTCTGCAAGCCTAATGGCTTACACCAATTACATTCTTATGCTAAAGTAATGCCCTCTTCTAGTAGCAAAATGGTTCAAACCCCCCTGTGGAGGGAAATATGTATAACAATTTGCT
>NW_016158302.1:107925-111093 GCF_001687245.7 Rhagoletis zephyria | reverse complement strand
ACGGAAGAACCAAAAAGATTGAAAAATCATGATCCTTTTTTCTTTCGTATGTCGAACTGGTTCGGAACAATGGAATTTAGGACTAGTTCGGAACTAAAGGAATGTAACGGGGGGCAATTGACACTTCCTAGGGCATCATGTTAAATTCGCCAGCTGTTTGCGTGTAAACAGATTTGTCGCGAACCAGTAACTGAGTCTAAATGTACTAGAAGCGCACCAGTTCAGAACTAGAGATTTTCCCCACAGGCAAGTTTCAGCTCATTTGCTTAATAAGTCGTCAACGAACCCATACCCACCGTTGTACGCAAATATTCATTTCACCTATGTATGAATTTACATGCGTACATACATATGTATGTATGTACTTGTGTACATTTCCAGCAAAAAATCTGGAATCGCTTCTTGTGGAAACGTGTTAACCTCAGAAGAAATTGTGGAATATATAACGGGTGATTTTTTTTAGGTTAGGATTTTCATGCATTAGTATTTGACAGATCACGTGGGATTTTTGGCGATTTTAAATTATTTTCAAAGAAATGTATTTTCAATTTGAAATTAAATTTTTTTGAATGAAAGAAATGTACGTTTACATAACCTTTGGCTGTAGCTGAGTTTGCAGGGGTGCTTGCTGTTGTTGGTTAGGTTCCACAAAGTCAGAAGATGTGAAAAAGCCGCCACACATGTCTACGTAAAGTAAACAAGCCCGCCGCTGCATCCCTTTTTCGATAGTTCCGAACTAGTTCTAAATTCGACAAAGAAGAGCTAGTTCGTTCGTCTAATGAAAAAAGTGAAATAAAATAGTTTTTTAAAAGTACCAGATTTCGCTGATTTTGAACTGCTGGGGATATAGTTACTATCGGACTAGTTCGCTTTTGGCGATAAATAAAAATCTAGTACGGAACTAGAAACTTGATTCACTAGTTCGCGGTTTCCCTGCAGGGTTATGACGTATACAAGGCTTTGAGGCAACCAAAAAGCACTAAGAAATTCAGGGTTTTTGAAACAAAGTAGTGGCGTTGGGATCGTTGATCAGCAGCGATAGCAACAGCTAGAATTAAAAAGGGGTTGATGAGCCCTGTTGCTCCTCTATGTATGTATGTAACTAGCTCTTATACATTGGCTGCCTAAGTAGGTCTAGATTGCTCCACAAACTCTTTGGGGATCGTCACTTGAAAAACCACTTAGCATATGACATCGATTCCATCGCATTTAGGCTTGAACTTTGCCCAATTGTTTGGCCCTTAGACTTTGCAATGTACGCATGGCTCCTTGCATTACTAATGATCGAGACTTGGCTGTGGTAAAATAACTCTCGCTTTATTCAGGTCATACGGGCGGACACATACACACATATGCATATGTACATACATAGATATTTTCAGTTGTACACATATTATGTACAAGTACAAGATATATCGCGTCATAAATGGGGGTATAAGCCATACACATTCCAAAGCCTTTCATACTTCCTCCTTTTTCCGTTTCTTTTCACATGTGCGCACATAAACGTTGATTTTATTAAAAAATTGCTTAATATTTTAATTTTAGTATTTTGTAAGATGTCCCGTGTTAACGTTTCTCAATTCTAATCACTCAACCAGCGCAATTTAGCTCTTGCACAAGTATACATACTAAGTAGTACCTACATATATCTAGTATGAGAAAAAATTAAGCTTCATAAAAAACAAGTAAGAAAGTCTAAGTTCGGGCGGAGCCGAACATTAAATACCCGGCGCAAGTACCGCTACATGGTAAGCCGGGGTGTATCAATTTAGAGTAAATTAGCGTCCTTAAATTTCGAAATATGCAGTTTCAAGCTTTTCTGAAATTTACCGTTATATGAAAAGCGGCCGTAATTTTAGTCCGATTTCAATAATTTTCAACGTTTTGCTTTTACGGGGCAAGCACAATAACCATACCGAGTTTGATACAAATTGGTAGAACGGTTACCGAGATACATATATGTGATCATAAGTGGGTGGTGCCATGCCCTTTTTGCAAACTTTTATCATAAACGTATTTCTTGGTAAAGAATAGTTGCAAGCATTAATTTTGAATAAATTAGCTTTAATATTTACTGATTTATCGAAGATTTTGTATTTCTCTAAATTACCGTTATATGGGATGTGGGCGTGGTTATCGTCCGATTTTAAAATTTATCGGCCATTTGGTATGCTGTAGCAAGGCTAACAATTGTGCCAAGTTTGGAAAAAACTGGCGCAGCGGTTACCAAGATATACACACTTAACCATAAGTGGGCGTGACTACGCCCACTTACCAAAAATAATAATAATAAATATTATTGCAGATATCAATTTTGAGTGAATAAGCTTCAGTAGTTACCAAAATATCGCAGTTTTCCTATTTCTGAAAATTACCGTTATGTGGGAGGTAGGCTTGGTTTTTGTCCGATTTTGCCCATTTCAATACCATCCGTCCTACTTTCGAAAGGGGGGCACGTACCAAGTCTCGTTAAGATATCTCAATTTTTACTCGAGTTATCATGTGCACAGACGGACGGACGGACGNGACGGACGGACGGACGGACGGACAGACAGTCACCGCTTAATCGATTTCTCTTTTCATTCTGATCATTTATGTATACATTTGTCTATATCTATCTCGATTCGTTTTGCCTGTTACAAACAACCGTTATGTGAACAAAGTTATAATACCCTTGTGCACAAGTGCGCTCGGATATAAAAACTGATACATACATATATGTACATATGTATGTACATTAGAGTGGTTCAAGTTAAGAACGGGGAGAAAAATATCATCGTAGAAAATGGGATCCCTCTTAGTTTTTTGCTCTTGGTATTNCAAGTTAAGAATGGGGAGAAAAATATCATCGTAGAAAATGGGATCCCTCTTAGTTTTTTGCTCTTGGTATTTGCAATATCTATACAAACTTTCAATCTTCCACTGTAACCAATACAGGGTGCTCCATGGACTTTAAATGTGCTACTGAACCTCTTTGAAACTGACAAAAAGATTGGTAGTTATACCCGCGCGCACTTGTGCACAAGGGTATATTAATTTTGTTCACATAACGGTTGTTTGTAACAGCCAAAACGAATCGAGATAGATATAGACAAATGTATACATAAATGATCAGAATGAAAAGAGAAATCGATTAAGCGGTGACTGTCTGTCCGTCCGTCCGTC
>NW_016158302.1:105863-107630 GCF_001687245.7 Rhagoletis zephyria | reverse complement strand
TAATTTTCGGAAATACGAAAACTGCGATATTTTAGTAACTAATGAAGATTATTCACACAAAATTAATATTTACAACAATTTTTAGACGAAAACTAAAAATATTATAAATTTTTGGAAAATGGGCGTAGCCACGCCCACTTATGGTTACATGTGTATATCTTGGTAACCGCTGCACCAATTTCTTCCAAACTTGGCACAGTTGTTGGCCTTGGTACAGCATACTAAATGGCTGAAAATTTTAAAAATCGGACAATAACCACGCCTACCTCCCATATAACGGTAATTTTCAGAAAAACGAAAACTGCGATATTTTAGTAACTACTGAAGATAATTCACTCAAAATTGATATTTACAATAATTTTTAGACGAAAAATAAGAATATTATAAATTTTTGGAAAATGGGCGTAGCCACGCCCACTTATGGTTACATGTGTATATCTTGGTAACCGCTGCACCAATTTCTTCCAAACTTGGCACAGTTGTTGGCCTTGGTACAGCATAAAAAACCGCCGAAACTTTTTAAAATCGGACAATAACCACGCCCACATCCCATATAACGGTAATTTAGAGAAATACAAAATCTTCGATAAATCAGTAAATATTGAAGCTAATTTATTCAAAATTGATGCTTGCAACAATTCTTTACCAAGAAATACGTTTATGGTAAAATTTTGGAAAATGGGCGTGGCACCGCCCACTTATGATCACATATATGTATATCGGTAACCGTTCTACCAATTTGTACCAAACTCGGTGTGGTTATTGTGCTTGCCACATATAAGCAAAACGTTGAAAATTATTGAAATCGGACTAAAACTTTTCNGTGAAAAAACATATATTAAATACTTGCGCCGGGTATTTAATGTTCGGCTCCGCCCGAACTTAGACTTTTTTACTTGTTTTTATAAAAGGTAATGTTGCCATGACAACTGAAACTTGTAATATTTGTTCAGCAGATTTAAATTGGAAATGGTCCTAGGTTGCTTAACAAATTCTTTGGTTAAGATATGTACAATATATTTCTAGAGTAAAATATGAACCTTTCATGAGTATCCTCTAAATTTATACTTAGAAACGTAAGGTACGGTCTTTCTGCAAAAGGACAAATTTTGGAAGGTGCCCGGACCCTATCTCGAAAAAATTTTTTTTTACCACTCTAATACATATATGTACATATGTATGTATGTACATATGCGAATGGCCGATAGTTTCCCCATCCATACATAGACACTTAGAACATATGCGGATTCGTACGAGTATTTCCATACATACACTGCTATATGTGAGCCAAGTTTGCTCTACTTTATTGCTATTACTCGTGCCATGGAATGCCTTACTTTTGATTTCATATTGTTTATGCCTCAATTGAGACGCATATAAATCCATATACATACATACATACATATGGATGCATACTTTTCATATGTATGTATGTGCATACACAAATATGTGCGGGGGCAGAACTTTCTTTACATGGGCATAGTCATTGTCGAAGTAGCCTGATGATGCGGATTGTGTGGAAAAAAAAGGTATTTTACAACAAACATATACACGTTTTAAGACCAGCATTTACGAATATTTTCCAGCTAAGGGTTTAGTTAGGTAGTTAGTAGGTTTTAATTACAAGAGCGTGCAATTGCTGGTTATGCCGATGACATCGACATCGGTAACAAAGACCGCGAAGTCTGTTCTACCTTTTCCAAGTTGGATAAGGAAGCAAAGCGAATGGGTCTGGTGGTAAACGAGGACAAGACGAAGTATCTCCTG
>NW_016158302.1:104492-105763 GCF_001687245.7 Rhagoletis zephyria | reverse complement strand
GTAAATTTCAGAAATGCTTGAAACTTCAATATTTCGAAATTTAAGGACGCTAATTTACTCAAAATTGATACACCCCGGCTTACCATCTAGCGGTAGGCTTCGGAAAGGTGAAAAAACATATATTAAATACTTGCGCCGGGTATTTAATGTTCGGCTCCGCCCGAACTTAGACTTTTTTACTTGTTTTTATAAAAGGTAATGTTGCCATGACAACTGAAACTTGTAATATTTGTTCAGCAGATTTAAATTGGAAATGGTCCTAGGTTGCTTAACAAATTCTTTGGTTAATATATGTACAATATATTTCTAGAGTAAAATATAAACCTTTCATGAGTATCCTCTAAATTTATACTTAGAAACGTAAGGTACGGTCTTTCTGCAAGAGGACAAATTTTGGAAGGTGCCCGGACCCTATCTCGAAAAAATTTTTTTTTACCACTCTAATACATATACATATGTATGTATGTACATATGCGAATGGCCGATAGTTTCCACATCCATACATAGACACTTAGAACATATGCAGATTCGTACGAGTATTTTCATACATACACTGCTATATGTGAGCCAAGTTTGCTCTACTTTATTGCTATTACTCGTGCCATGGAATGCCTTACTTTTGATTTCATATTGTTTATGCCTCAATTGAGACGCATATAAATCCATATACATACATACATACATATGGATGCAAACTTTTCATATGTATGTATGTGCATACACAAATATGTGCGGGGGCAGAACCTTCTTTACATGGGCATAGTCATTGTCGAAGTAGCCTGATGATGCGGATTGTGTGGAAAAAAAAGGTATTTTACAACAAACATATACACGTTTTAAGACCAGCATTTACGAATATTTTCCAGCTAAGGGTTTAGTTAGGTAGTTAGTAGGTTTTATTTACAAGAGCGTGCAATTGCTGGTTATGCCGATGACATCGACATCGGTAACAAAGACCGCGAAGTCTGTTCTACATTTTCCAAGTTGGATAAGGAAGCTAAGCGAATGGGTCTGGTGGTAAACGAGGACAAGACGAAGTATCTCCTGTCATCAAACAAACAGTCAGCACATTCGCGCCTTGGCACCCACGTCAATGTTGACAGTTATAGTTTCGATAAAGTAGATAATTTCATTTACTTGGGAACCAGCATTAACACCGATAATAATGTCAGCAGGAAAATCCAACGCAGAATCACTCTTGCCAACAAGTACTACTTTGGACTGAGTAGGCAATTCAGGAGTAAAGTCCTCTCTCGACGTACGAAAACCAC